>NC_065435.1:19777874-20081846 GCF_024364675.1 Aethina tumida | reverse complement strand
TTAAAATTTAAAAATTTAAATTTTAAAATTTAAAAATTTAAATTTTAAAATACTAAATTTAAAAAATTTAATTATAAAAACTTTAAATTTTAAAATTTTAAAATTTAAAAATTTAAAAATTTAAATACTAAATTTTAAAAATTTAATTATTAAAACTTTAAATTTTAAAATTTAAAAATTTAAATACTAAATTTTAAAAATTTAAATATTAAAACTTTAAATTTTAAAATTTAAAAATTTAAAAATTTAAATACTAAATATTAAAAATTTAATTATTAAAACTTTAAATTTTAAAATTTAAAAATTTAAATTTTAAAATTTAAAAATTTTAATTTGAATATTTAAAAATTTAAATTTTAAAATTTAAAAATTTAAATACTAAATTTTAAAAATTTAATTATTAAAACTTTAAATTTTAAAATTTAAAAATTTAAAAATTTAAATACTAAATTTTAAATTATTTATTAAAATTTTAAATTTTAAAATTTAAAAATTTAAATACTAAATTTTAAAAATTTAATTATCAAAAATTTAACTTTTAAAATTTAAAAATTTAAATACTAAATTTTAAAAATTTAATTATTAAAACTTTAAATTTTAAAATTTAAAAATTTAAATACTAAATTTTAAAAATTTGAATATTAAAACTTTAAATTTTAAAATTTAAAAATTTAAATTTTAAAATTTAAAAATTTAAATACTAAATTTTAAAAATTTAATTTCAAAACTTTAAATTTTAAAATTTAAAAATTTAAATACTAAATTTTAATAATTTAAAAATTTAAATACTCAATTTTAAAAATTTAATTATTAAAACTTTAAATTTTAAAATTTAAAAATTTAAAAATTTAAATACTAAATATTAAAAATTTAATTATTAAAACTTTAAATTTTAAAATTTAAAAATTTAAATTTTAAAATTTAAAAATTTAAATACTAAATTTAAAAAATTTAATTATAAAAACTTTAAATTTTAAAATTTAAAAATTTAAAAATTTAAATACTAAATTTTAAAAATTTAATTATTAAAACTTTAAATTTTAAAATTTAAAAATTTAAATACTAAATTTTAAAAATTTAAATATTAAAACTTTAAATTTTAAAATTTAAAAATTTAAAAATTTAAATACTAAATATTAAAAATTTAATTATTAAAACTTTAAATTTTAAAATTTAAAAATTTAAATTTTAAAATTTAAAAATTTAAATTTTAAAATTTAAAAATTTAAATACTAAATTTAAAAAATTTAATTATAAAAACTTTAAATTTTAAAATTTAAAAATTTAAAAATTTAAATATTAAATTTTAAAAATTTGAATATTAAAACTTTAAATTTTAAAATTTAAAAATTTAAATACTAAATTTTAGAAATTTGAATATTAAAACTTTAAATTTTAAAATTTAAAAATTTAAATTTTAAAATTTAAAAATTTAAATTTTAAAATTTAAAAATTTAAATTTTAAAATTTAAAAATTTAAATACTAAATTTTAAAAATTTAATTTCAAAACTTTAAATTTTAAAATTTAAAAATTTAAATACTAAATTTTAATAATTTAAAAATTTAAATACTCAATTTTAAAAATTTAATTATTAAAACTTTAAATTTTAAAATTTAAAAATTTAAAAATTTAAATACTAAATATTAAAAATTTAATTATTAAAACTTTAAATTTTAAAATTTAAAAATTTAAATTTTAAAATTTAAAAATTTAAATTTTAAAATTTAAAAATTTAAATTTTAAAATTTAAAAATTTAAATACTAAATTTAAAAAATTTAATTATAAAAACTTTAAATTTTAAAATTTAAAAATTTAAAAATTTAAATACTAAATTTTAAAAATTTAATTATTAAAACTTTAAATTTTAAAATTTAAAAATTTAAATACTAAATTTTAAATTATTTATTAAAATTTTAAATTTTAAAATTTAAAAATTTAAATACTAAATTTTAAAAATTTAATTATTAAAACTTTAACTTTTAAAATTTAAAAATTTAAATACTAAATTTTAAAAATTTAATTATTAAAACTTTAAATTTTAAAATTTAAAAATTTAAATACTAAATTTTAAAAATTTGAATATTAAAACTTTAAATTTTAAAATTTAAAAATTTAAATTTTAAAATTTAAAAATTTAAATTTTAAAATTTAAAAATTTAAATACTAACTTTTAAAAATTTAATTTCAAAACTTTAAATTTTAAAATTTAAAAATTTAAATACTAAATTTTAATAATTTAAAAATTTAAATACTCAATTTTAAAAATTTAATTATTAAAACTTTAAATTTTAAAATTTAAAAATTTAAAAATTTAAATACTAAATATTAAAAATTTAATTATTAAAACTTTAAATTTTAAAATTTAAAAATTTAAATTTTAAAATTTAAAAATTTAAATTTTAAAATTTAAAAATTTAAATACTAAATTTAAAAAATTTAATTATAAAAACTTTAAATTTTAAAATTTAAAAATTTAAAAATTTAAATACTAAATTTTAAAAATTTAATTATTAAAACTTTAAATTTTAAAATTTAAAAATTTAAATACTAAATTTTAAAAATTTAATTATTAAAACTTTAAATTTTAAAATTTAAAAATTTAAATACTAAATTTTAAAAATTTGAATATTAAAACTTTAAATTTTAAAATTTAAAAATTTAAATTTTAAAATTTAAAAATTTAAAATTTAAAATTTAAAAATTTAAATACTAAATTTTAAAAATTTAATTTCAAAACTTTAAATTTTAAAATTTAAAAATTTAAATACTCAATTTTAAAAATTTAATTATTAAAACTTTAAATTTTAAAATTTAAAAATTTAAAAATTTAAATACTAAATATTAAAAATTTAATTATTAAAACTTTAAATTTTAAAATTTAAAAATTTAAATTTTAAAATTTAAAAATTTAAATTTTAAAATTTAAAAATTTAAATACTAAATTTAAAAAATTTAATTATAAAAACTTTAAATTTTAAAATTTAAAAATTTAAAAATTTAAATATTAAATTTTAAAAATTTGAATATTAAAACTTTAAATTTTAAAATTTAAAAATTTAAATTTTAAAATTTAAAAATTTAAATTTTAAAATTTAAAAATTTAAATTTTAAAATTTAAAAATTTAAATACTAAATTTTAAAAATTTAATTTCAAAACTTTAAATTTTAAAATTTAAAAATTTAAATACTAAATTTTAATAATTTAAAAATTTAAATACTCAATTTTAAAAATTTAATTATTAAAACTTTAAATTTTAAAATTTAAAAATTTAAAAATTTAAATACTAAATATTAAAAATTTAATTATTAAAACTTTAAATTTTAAAATTTAAAAATTTAAATTTTAAAATTTAAAAATTTAAATTTTAAAATTTAAAAATTTAAATACTAAATTTAAAAAATTTAATTATAAAAACTTTAAATTTTAAAATTTAAAAATTTAAAAATTTAAATACTAAATTTTAAAAATTTAATTATTAAAACTTTAAATTTTAAAATTTAAAAATTTAAATACTATATTTTAAAAATTTAAATATTAAAACTTTAAATTTTAAAATTTAAAAATTTAAAAATTTAAATACTAAATATTAAAAATTTAATTATTAAAACTTTAAATTTTAAAATTTAAAAATTTAAATTTTAAAATTTAAAAATTTAAATTTTAAAATTTAAAAATTTAAATTTTAAAATACTAAATTTAAAAAATTTAATTATAAAAACTTTAAATTTTAAAATTTTAAAATTTAAAAATTTAAAAATTTAAATACTAAATTTTAAAAATTTAATTATTAAAACTTTAAATTTTAAAATTTAAAAATTTAAATACTAAATTTTAAAAATTTAAATATTAAAACTTTAAATTTTAAAATTTAAAAATTTAAAAATTTAAATACTAAATATTAAAAATTTAATTATTAAAACTTTAAATTTTAAAATTTAAAAATTTAAATTTTAAAATTTAAAAATTTTAATTTGAATATTTAAAAATTTAAATTTTAAAATTTAAAAATTTAAATACTAAATTTTAAAAATTTAATTATTAAAACTTTAAATTTTAAAATTTAAAAATTTAAAAATTTAAATACTAAATTTTAAATTATTTATTAAAATTTTAAATTTTAAAATTTAAAAATTTAAATACTAAATTTTAAAAATTTAATTATCAAAAATTTAACTTTTAAAATTTAAAAATTTAAATACTAAATTTTAAAAATTTAATTATTAAAACTTTAAATTTTAAAATTTAAAAATTTAAATACTAAATTTTAAAAATTTGAATATTAAAACTTTAAATTTTAAAATTTAAAAATTTAAATTTTAAAATTTAAAAATTTAAATACTAAATTTTAAAAATTTAATTTCAAAACTTTAAATTTTAAAATTTAAAAATTTAAATACTAAATTTTAATAATTTAAAAATTTAAATACTCAATTTTAAAAATTTAATTATTAAAACTTTAAATTTTAAAATTTAAAAATTTAAAAATTTAAATACTAAATATTAAAAATTTAATTATTAAAACTTTAAATTTTAAAATTTAAAAATTTAAATTTTAAAATTTAAAAATTTAAATACTAAATTTAAAAAATTTAATTATAAAAACTTTAAATTTTAAAATTTAAAAATTTAAAAATTTAAATACTAAATTTTAAAAATTTAATTATTAAAACTTTAAATTTTAAAATTTAAAAATTTAAATACTAAATTTTAAAAATTTAAATATTAAAACTTTAAATTTTAAAATTTAAAAATTTAAAAATTTAAATACTAAATATTAAAAATTTAATTATTAAAACTTTAAATTTTAAAATTTAAAAATTTAAATTTTAAAATTTAAAAATTTAAATTTTAAAATTTAAAAATTTAAATACTAAATTTAAAAAATTTAATTATAAAAACTTTAAATTTTAAAATTTAAAAATTTAAAAATTTAAATATTAAATTTTAAAAATTTGAATATTAAAACTTTAAATTTTAAAATTTAAAAATTTAAATACTAAATTTTAGAAATTTGAATATTAAAACTTTAAATTTTAAAATTTAAAAATTTAAATTTTAAAATTTAAAAATTTAAATTTTAAAATTTAAAAATTTAAATTTTAAAATTTAAAAATTTAAATACTAAATTTTAAAAATTTAATTTCAAAACTTTAAATTTTAAAATTTAAAAATTTAAATACTAAATTTTAATAATTTAAAAATTTAAATACTCAATTTTAAAAATTTAATTATTAAAACTTTAAATTTTAAAATTTAAAAATTTAAAAATTTAAATACTAAATATTAAAAATTTAATTATTAAAACTTTAAATTTTAAAATTTAAAAATTTAAATTTTAAAATTTAAAAATTTAAATTTTAAAATTTAAAAATTTAAATTTTAAAATTTAAAAATTTAAATACTAAATTTAAAAAATTTAATTATAAAAACTTTAAATTTTAAAATTTAAAAATTTAAAAATTTAAATACTAAATTTTAAAAATTTAATTATTAAAACTTTAAATTTTAAAATTTAAAAATTTAAATACTAAATTTTAAATTATTTATTAAAATTTTAAATTTTAAAATTTAAAAATTTAAATACTAAATTTTAAAAATTTAATTATTAAAACTTTAACTTTTAAAATTTAAAAATTTAAATACTAAATTTTAAAAATTTAATTATTAAAACTTTAAATTTTAAAATTTAAAAATTTAAATACTAAATTTTAAAAATTTGAATATTAAAACTTTAAATTTTAAAATTTAAAAATTTAAATTTTAAAATTTAAAAATTTAAATTTTAAAATTTAAAAATTTAAATACTAACTTTTAAAAATTTAATTTCAAAACTTTAAATTTTAAAATTTAAAAATTTAAATACTAAATTTTAATAATTTAAAAATTTAAATACTCAATTTTAAAAATTTAATTATTAAAACTTTAAATTTTAAAATTTAAAAATTTAAAAATTTAAATACTAAATATTAAAAATTTAATTATTAAAACTTTAAATTTTAAAATTTAAAAATTTAAATTTTAAAATTTAAAAATTTAAATTTTAAAATTTAAAAATTTAAATACTAAATTTAAAAAATTTAATTATAAAAACTTTAAATTTTAAAATTTAAAAATTTAAAAATTTAAATACTAAATTTTAAAAATTTAATTATTAAAACTTTAAATTTTAAAATTTAAAAATTTAAATACTAAATTTTAAAAATTTAAATATTAAAACTTTAAATTTTAAAATTTAAAAATTTAAAAATTTAAATACTAAATATTAAAAATTTAATTATTAAAACTTTAAATTTTAAAATTTAAAAATTTAAATTTTAAAATTTAAAAATTTAAATTTTAAAATTTAAAAATTTAAATTTTAAAATACTAAATTTAAAAAATTTAATTATAAAAACTTTAAATTTTAAAATTTTAAAATTTAAAAATTTAAAAATTTAAATACTAAATTTTAAAAATTTAATTATTAAAACTTTAAATTTTAAAATTTAAAAATTTAAATACTAAATTTTAAAAATTTAAATATTAAAACTTTATTTTTTAATATTTAAAAATTTAAATACTAAATTTTAAACTTTTAATTATTAAAACGTTAAATTTTAAAATTTAAAAATTTAAATTTTAAAATTTAAAAATTTAAATTTTAAAATTTAAAAATTTAAATTTTAAAATTTAAAAATTTAAATACTAAATTTTAAAAAGTTAATTTCAAAACTTTAAATTTTAAAATTTAAAAATTTAAATACTAAATTTTAATAATTTAAATATTTAAATACTCAATTTTAAAAATTTAATTATTAAAACTTTAAATTTTAAAATTTAAAAATTTAAAAATTTAAATACTAAATATTAAAAATTTAATTATTAAAACTTTAAATTTTAAAATTTAAAAATTTAAATTTTAAAATTTAAAAATTTAAATTTTAAAATTTAAAAATTTAAATACTAAATTTAAAAAATTTAATTATAAAAACTTTAAATTTTAAAATTTAAAAATTTAAAAATTTAAATATTAAAACTTTAAATTTTAAAATTTAAAAATTTAAATACTAAATTTTAAACATTTAATTATTAAAAGGTTAAATTTTAAAATTTAAAAATTTAAATTTTAAAATTTAAAAATTTAAATTTTAAAATTTAAAAATTTAAATTTTAAAATTTAAAAATTTAAATTTTAAAATTTAAAAATTTAAATTTGAATATTTAAAAATTTAAATTTTAAAATTTAAAAATTTAAATACTAAATTTTAAAAATTTAATTATTAAAACTTTAAATTTTAAAATTTAAAAATTTAAAAATTTAAATACTAAATTTTAAAAATTTATTTATTAAAATTTTAAATTTTAAAATTTAAAAATTTAAATACTAAATTTTAAAAATTTAATTATTAAAACTTTAAATTTTAAAATTTAAAAATTTAAAAATTTAAATACTAAATATTAAAAATTTAATTATTAAAACTTTAAATTTTAAAATTTAAAAATTTAAATTTTAAAATTTAAAAATTTAAATTTTAAAATTTAAAAATTTAAATACTAAATTTAAAAAATTTAATTATAAAAACTTTAAGTTTTAAAATTTAAAAATTTAAAAATTTAAATACTAAATTTTAAAAATTTAATTATTAAAACTTTAAATTTTAAAATTTAAAAATTTAAATACTAAATTTTAAAAATTTAAATATTAAAACTTTAAATTTTAAAATTTAAAAATTTAAATATTAAATTTTAAAAATTTGAATATTAAAACTTTAAATTTTAAAATTTAAAAATTTAAATACTAAATTTTAAATTATTTATTAAAATTTTAAATTTTAAAATTTAAAAATTTAAATACTAAATTTTAAAAATTTAATTATTAAAACTTTAACTTTTAAAATTTAAAAATTTAAATACTAAATTTTAAAAATTTAATTATTAAAACTTTAACTTTTAAAATTTAAAAATTTAAATACTAAATTTTAAAAATTTAATTATTAAAACTTTAAATTTTAAAATTTAAAAATTTAAATACTAAATTTTAAAAATTTAAATATTAAAACTTTAAATTTTAAAATTTAAAAATTTAAATACTAAATTTTAAACTTTTAATTATTAAAACGTTAAATTTTAAAATTTAAAAATTTAAATTTTAAAATTTAAAAATTTAAATACTAAATTTTAAAAAGTTAATTTCAAAACTTTAAATTTTAAAATTAAAAAATTTAAATACTAAATTTTAATAATTTAAATATTTAAATACTCAATTTTAAAAATTTAATTATTAAAACTTTAAATTTTAAAATTTAAAAATTTAAAAATTTAAATACTAAATATTAAAAATTTAATTATTAAAACTTTAAATTTTAAAATTTAAAAATTTAAATTTTAAAATTTAAAAATTTAAATTTTAAAATTTAAAAATTTAAATACTAAATTTAAAAAATTTAATTATAAAAACTTTAAATTTTAAAATTTAAAAATTTAAAAATTTAAATTTTAAAATTTAAAAATTTAAATTTTAAAATTTAAAAATTTTAATTTTAAAATTTAAAAATTTTAATTTGAATATTTAAAAATTTAAATTTTAAAATTTAAAAATTTAAATACTAAATTTTAAAAATTTAAATATTAAAACTTTAAATTTTAAAATTTAAAAATTTAAATATTAAATTTTAAAAATTTGAATATTAAAACTTTAAATTTTAAAATTTAAAAATTTAAATACTAAATTTTAAATTATTTATTAAAATTTTTAATTTTAAAATTTAAAAATTTAAATACTAAATTTTAAAAATTTAATTATTAAAACTTTAACTTTTAAAATTTAAAAATTTAAATACTAAATTTTAAAAATTTAATTATTAAAACTTTAACTTTTAAAATTTAAAAATTTAAATACTAAATTTTAAAAATTTAATTATTAAAACTTTAAATTTTAAAATTTAAAAATTTAAATACTAAATTTTAAAAATTTAAATATTAAAACTTTAAATTTTAAAATTTAAAAATTTAAATACTAAATTTTAAACTTTTAATTATTAAAACGTTAAATTTTAAAATTTAAAAATTTAAATTATAAAATTTAAAAATTTAAATTTTAAAATTTAAAAATTTAAATACTAAATTTTAAAAAGTTAATTTCAAAACTTTAAATTTTAAAATTTAAAAATTTAAATACTAAATTTTAATAATTTAAATATTTAAATACTCAATTTTAAAAATTTAATTATTAAAACTTTAAATTTTAAAATTTAAAAATTTAAAAATTTAAATACTAAATATTAAAAATTTAATTATTAAAACTTTAAATTTTAAAATTTAAAAATTTAAATTTTAAAATTTAAAAATTTAAATTTTAAAATTTAAAAATTTAAATACTAAATTTAAAAAATTTAATTATAAAAACTTTAAATTTTAAAATTTAAAAATTTAAAAATTTAAAAATTAAAACTTTAAATTTTAAAATTTAAAAATTTAAATACTAAATTTTAAACATTTAATTATTAAAACGTTAAATTTTAAAATTTAAAAATTTAAATTTTAAAATTTAAAAATTTAAATTTTAAAATTTAAAAATTTAAATTTTAAAATTTAAAAATTTAAATTTTAAAATTTAAAAATTTAAATTTTAAAATTTAAAAATTTAAAAATTTAAATACTAAATTTTAAAAATTTAATTATTAAAACTTTAAATTTTAAAATTTAAAAATTTAAATACTAAATTTTAAAAATTTAAATATTAAAACTTTAAATTTTAAAATTTAACAATTTAAATATTAAATTTTAAAAATTTGAATATTAAAATTATAAATTTTAAAATTTAAAAATTTAAATACTAAATTTTTAAAATTGAATTATTAAAATTTTAAATTTTAAAATTTAAAAATTTAAATTTTAAAATTTAAAAATTTAAATTTTAAAATTTAAAAATTTAAATTTTAAAATTTAAAAATTTAAATTTTAAAATTTAAAAATTTTAATTTGAATATTTAAAAATTTAAATTTTAAAATTTAAAAATTTAAATACTAAATTTTAAAAATTTAAATATTAAAACTTTAAATTTTAAAATTTAAAAATTTAAATATTAAATTTTAAAAATTTGAATATTAAAACTTTAAATTTTAAAATTTAAAAATTTAAATACTAAATTTTAAATTATTTATTAAAATTTTAAATTTTAAAATTTAAAAATTTAAATACTAAATTTTAAAAATTTAATTATTAAAACTTTAACTTTTAAAATTTAAAAATTTAAATACTAAATTTTAAAAATTTAATTATTAAAACTTTAACTTTTAAAATTTAAAAATTTAAATACTAAATTTTAAAAATTTAATTATTAAAACTTTAAATTTTAAAATTTAAAAATTTAAATACTAAATTTTAAAAATTTAAATATTAAAACTTTAAATTTTAAAATTTAAAAATTTAAATACTAAATTTTAAACTTTTAATTATTAAAACGTTAAATTTTAAAATTTAAAAATTTAAATTATAAAATTTAAAAATTTAAATTTTATAATTTAAAAATTTAAATACTAAATTTTAAAAAGTTAATTTCAAAACTTTAAATTTTAAAATTTAAAAATTTAAATACTAAATTTTAATAATTTAAATATTTAAATACTCAATTTTAAAAATTTAATTATTAAAACTTTAAATTTTAAAATTTAAAAATTTAAAAATTTAAATACTAAATATTAAAAATTTAATTATTAAAACTTTAAATTTTAAAATTTAAAAATTTAAATTTTAAAATTTAAAAATTTAAATTTTAAAATTTAAAAATTTAAATACTAAATTTAAAAAATTTAATTATAAAAACTTTAAATTTTAAAATTTAAAAATTTAAAAATTTAAATATTAAAACTTTAAATTTTAAAATTTAAAAATTTAAATACTAAATTTTAAACATTTAATTATTAAAACGTTAAATTTTAAAATTTAAAAATTTAAATTTTAAAATTTAAAAATTTAAATTTTAAAATTTAAAAATTTAAATTTTAAAATTTAAAAATTTAAATTTTAAAATTTAAAAATTTAAATTTTAAAATTTAAAAATTTAAATTTGAATATTTAAAAATTTAAATTTTAAAATTTAAAAATTTAAATACTAAATTTTAAAAATTTAATTATTAAAACTTTAAATTTTAAAATTTAAAAATTTAAAAATTTAAATACTAAATTTTAAAAATTTATTTATTAAAATTTTAAATTTTATAATTTAAAAATTTAAATACTAAATTTTAAAAATTTAATTATTAAAACTTTAAATTTTAAAATTTAAAAATTTAAAAATTTAAATACTTAATATTAAAAATTTAATTATTAAAACTTTAAATTTTAAAATTTAAAAATTTAAATTTTAAAATTTAAAAATTTAAATTTTAAAATTTAAAAATTTAAATACTAAATTTAAAAAATTTAATTATAAAAACTTTAAATTTTAAGATTTAAAAATTTAAAAATTTAAATACTAAATTTTAAAAATTTAATTATTAAAACTTTAAATTTTAAAATTTAAAAATTTAAATACTAAATTTTAAAAATTTAAATATTAAAACTTTAAATTTTAAAATTTAAAAATTTAAATATTAAATTTTAAAAATTTGAATATTAAAACTATAAATTTTAAAATTTAAAAATTTAAATACTAAATTTTTAAAATTGAATTATTAAAATTTTAAATTTTAAAATTTAAAAATTTAAATTTTAAAATTTAAAAATTTTAATTTGAATATTTAAAAATTTAAATTTTAAAATTTAAAAATTTAAATACTAAATTTTAAAAATTTAATTATTAAAACTTTAAATTTTAAAATTTAAAAATTTAAAAATTTAAATACTAAATTTTAAATTATTTATTAAAATTTTAAATTTTAAAATTTAAAAATTTAAATACTAAATTTTAAAAATTTAATTATTAAAACTTTAACTTTTAAAATTTAAAAATTTAAATACCAAATTTTAAAAATTTAATTATTAAAACTTTAAATTTTAAAATTTAAATATTTAAATACTAAATTTTAAAAATTTGAATATTAAAACTTTAAATTTTAAAATTTAAAAATTTAAATTTTAAAATTTAAAAATTTAAATTTTAAAATTTAAAAATTTAAATACTAAATTTTAAAAATTTAATTTCAAAACTTTAAATTTTAAAATTTAAAAATTTAAATACTAAATTTTAATAATTTAAAAATTTAAATACTCAATTTTAAAAATTTAATTATTAAAACTTTAAATTTTAAAATTTAAAAATTTAAAAATTTAAATACTAAATATTAAAAATTTAATTATTAAAACTTTAAATTTTAAATTTTAAAAATTTAAATTTTAAAATTTAAAAATTTAAATTTTAAAATTTAAAAATTTAAATACTAAATTTAAAAAATTTAATTATAAAAACTTTAAATTTTAAAATTTAAAAATTTAAAAATTTAAATACTAAATTTTAAAAATTTAATTATTAAAACTTTAAATTTTAAAATTTAAAAATTTAAATACTAAATTTTAAAAATTTAAATATTAAAACTTTAAATTTTAAAATTTAAAAATTTAAAAATTTAAATACTAAATATTAAAAATTTAATTATTAAAACTTTAAATTTTAAAATTTAAAAATTTAAATTTTAAAATTTAAAAATTTAAATTTTAAAATTTAAAAATTTAAATTTTAAAATACTAAATTTAAAAAATTTAATTATAAAAACTTTAAATTTTAAAATTTTAAAATTTAAAAATTTAAAAATTTAAATACTAAATTTTAAAAATTTAATTATTAAAACTTTAAATTTTAAAATTTAAAAATTTAAATACTAAATTTTAAAAATTTAAATATTAAAACTTTAAATTTTAAAATTTAAAAATTTAAATACTAAATTTTAAACTTTTAATTGTTAAAACGTTAAATTTTAAAATTTAAAAATTTAAATTTTAAAATTTAAAAATTTAAATTTTAAAATTTAAAAATTTAAATACTAAATTTTAAAAAGTTAATTTCAAAACTTTAAATTTTAAAATTTAAAAATTTAAATACTAAATTTTAATAATTTAAATATTTAAATACTCAATTTTAAAAATTTAATTATTAAAACTTTAAATTTTAAAATTTAAAAATTTAAAAATTTAAATTTTAAAATTTAAAAATTTAAATTTTAAAATTTAAAAATTTAAATACTAAATTTTAAACATTTAATTATTAAAACGTTAAATTTTAAAATTTAAAAATTTAAATTTTAAAATTTAAAAATTTAAATTTTAAAATTTAAAAATTTAAATTTTAAAATTTAAAAATTTAAATTTTAAAATTTAAAAATTTAAATTTGAATATTTAAAAATTTAAATTTTAAAATTTAAAAATTTAAATACTAAATTTTAAAAATTTAATTATTAAAACTTTAAATTTTAAAATTTAAAAATTTAAAAATTTAAATACTAAATTTTAAAAATTTATTTATTAAAATTTTAAATTTTAAAATTTAAAAATTTAAATACTAAATTTTAAAAATTTAATTATTAAAACTTTAAATTTTAAAATTTAAAAATTTAAAAATTTAAATACTAAATATTAAAAATTTAATTATTAAAGCTTTAAATTTTAAAATTTAAAAATTTAAATTTTAAAATTTAAAAATTTAAATTTTAAAATTTAAAAATTTAAATACTAAATTTAAAAAATTTAATTATAAAAACTTTAAATTTTAAAATTTAAAAATTTAAAAATTTAAATACTAAATTTTAAAATTTTAATTATTAAAACTTTAAATTTTAAAATTTAAAAATTTAAATACTAAATTTTAAAAATTTAAATATTAAAACTTTAAATTTTAAAATTTAAAAATTTAAATATTAAATTTTAAAAATTTGAATATTAAAACTATAAATTTTAAAATTTAAAAATTTAAATACTAAATTTTTAAAATTGAATTATTAAAATTTTAAATTTTAAAATTTAAAAATTTAAATTTTAAAATTTAAAAATTTAAATTTTAAAATTTAAAAATTTAAATTTTAAAATTTAAAAATTTAAATTTTAAAATTTAAAAATTTAAATTTTAAAATTTAAAAATTTTAATTTGAATATTTAAAAATTTAAATTTTAAAATTTAAAAATTTAAATACTAAATTTTAAAAATTTAATTATTAAAACTTTAAATTTTAAAATTTAAAAATTTAAAAATTTAAATACTAAATTTTAAATTATTTATTAAAATTTTAAATTTTAAAATTTAAAAATTTAAATACTAAATTTTAAAAATTTAATTATTAAAACTTTAACTTTTAAAATTTAAAAATTTAAATACCAAATTTTAAAAATTTAATTATTAAAACTTTAAATTTTAAAATTTAAATATTTAAATACTAAATTTTAAAAATTTGAATATTAAAACTTTAAATTTTAAAATTTAAAAATTTAAATTTTAAAATTTAAAAATTTAAATTTTAAAATTTAAAAATTTAAATACTAAATTTTAAAAATTTAATTTCAAAACTTTAAATTTTAAAATTTAAAAATTTAAATACTAAATTTTAATAATTTAAAAATTTAAATACTCAATTTTAAAAATTTAATTATTAAAACTTTAAATTTTAAAATTTAAAAATTTAAAAATTTAAATACTAAATATTAAAAATTTAATTATTAAAACTTTAAATTTTAAAATTTAAAAATTTAAATTTTAAAATTTAAAAATTTAAATTTTAAAATTTAAAAATTTAAATACTAAATTTAAAAAATTTAATTATAAAAACTTTAAATTTTAAAATTTTAAAATTTAAAAATTTAAATACTAAATTTTAAAAATTTAATTATTAAAACTTTAAATTTTAAAATTTAAAAATTTAAATACTAAATTTTAAAAATTTAAATATTAAAACTTTAAATTTTAAAATTTAAAAATTTAAATTTAAAAATTTAAATTTTAAAATACTAAATTTAAAAAATTTAATTATAAAAACTTTAAATTTTAAAATTTTAAAATTTAAAAATTTAAATACTAAATTTTAAAAATTTAATTATTAAAACTTTAAATTTTAAAATTTAAAAATTTAAATTTTAAAATTTAAAAATTTAAATTTTAAAATTTAAAAATTTAAATTTTAAAATACTAAATTTAAAAAATTTAATTATAAAAACTTTAAATTTTAAAATTTTAAAATTTAAAAATTTAAAAATTTAAATACTAAATTTTAAAAATTTAATTATTAAAACTTTAAATTTTAAAATTTAAAAATTTAAATACTAAATTTTAAAAATTTAAATATTAAAACTTTAAATTTTAAAATTTAAAAATTTAAATACCAAATTTTAAACTTTTAATTATTAAAACGTTAAATTTTAAAATTTAAAAATTTAAATTTTAAAATTTAAAAATTTAAATTTTAAAATTTAAAAATTTAAATACTAAATTTTAATAATTTAAATATTTAAATACTCAATTTTAAAAATTTAATTATTAAAACTTTAAATTTTAAAATTTAAAAATTTAAAAATTTAAATACTAAATATTAAAAATTTAATTATTAAAACTTTAAATTTTAAAATTTAAAAATTTAAATTTTAAAATTTAAAAATTTAAAAATTTAAATTTTAAAATTTAAAAATTTAAATTTTAAAATTTAAAAATTTAAATACTAAATTTTAAACATTTATTTATTAAAACGTTAAATTTTAAAATTTAAAAATTTAAATTTTAAAATTTAAAAATTTAAATTTGAATATTTAAAAATTTAAATTTTAAAATTTAAAAATTTAAATACTAAATTTTAAAAATTTAATTATTAAAACTTTAAATTTTAAAATTTAAAAATTTAAATTTTAAAATTTAAAAATTTAAATACTAAATTTAAAAAATTTAATTATAAAAACTTTAAATTTTAAAATTTAAAAATTTAAAAATTTAAATACTAAATTTTAAAAATTTAATTATTAAAACTTTAAATTTTAAAATTTAAAAATTTAAATACCATATTTTAAAAATTTAAATATTAAAACTTTAAATTTTAAAATTTAAAAATTTAAAAATTTAAATACTAAATATTAAAAATTTAATTATTAAAACTTTAAATTTTAAAATTTAAAAATTTAAATTTTAAAATTTAAAAATTTAAATTTTAAAATTTAAAAATTTAAATTTTAAAATACTAAATTTAAAAAATTTAATTATAAAAACTTTAAATTTTAAAATTTTAAAATTTAAAAATTTAAAAATTTAAATACTAAATTTTAAAAATTTAATTATTAAAACTTTAAATTTTAAAATTTAAAAATTTAAATACTAAATTTTAAAAATTTAAATATTAAAACTTTAAATTTTAAAATTTAAAAATTTAAAAATTTAAATACTAAATATTAAAAATTTAATTATTAAAACTTTAAATTTTAAAATTTAAAAATTTAAATTTTAAAATTTAAAAATTTTAATTTGAATATTTAAAAATTTAAATTTTAAAATTTAAAAATTTAAATACTAAATTTTAAAAATTTAATTATTAAAAGTTTAAATTTTAAAATTTAAAAATTTAAAAATTTAAATACTAAATTTTAAATTATTTATTAAAATTTTAAATTTTAAAATTTAAAAATTTAAATACTAAATTTTAAAAATTTAATTATTAAAACTTTAACTTTTAAAATTTAAAAATTTAAATACTAAATTTTAAAAATTTAATTATTAAAACTTTAAATTTTAAAATTTAAAAATTTAAATACTAAATTTTAAAAATTTGAATATTAAAACTTTAAATTTTAAAATTTAAAAATTTAAATTTTAAAATTTAAAAATTTAAATACTAAATTTTAAAAATTTAATTTCAAAACTTTAAATTTTAAAATTTAAAAATTTAAATACTAAATTTTAATAATTTAAAAATTTAAATACTCAATTTTAAAAATTTAATTATTAAAACTTTAAATTTTAAAATTTAAAAATTTAAAAATTTAAATACTAAATATTAAAAATTTAATTATTAAAACTTTAAATTTTAAAATTTAAAAATTTAAATTTTAAAATTTAAAAATTTAAATACTAAATTTAAAAAATTTAATTATAAAAACTTTAAATTTTAAAATTTAAAAATTTAAAAATTTAAATACTAAATTTTAAAAATTTAATTATTAAAACTTTAAATTTTAAAATTTAAAAATTTAAATACTAAATTTTAAAAATTTAAATATTAAAACTTTAAATTTTAAAATTTAAAAATTTAAAAATTTAAATACTAAATATTAAAAATTTAATTATTAAAACTTTAAATTTTAAAATTTAAAAATTTAAATTTTAAAATTTAAAAATTTAAATTTTAAAATTTAAAAATTTAAATACTAAATTTAAAAAATTTAATTATAAAAACTTTAAATTTTAAAATTTAAAAATTTAAAAATTTAAATATTAAATTTTAAAAATTTGAATATTAAAACTTTAAATTTTAAAATTTAAAAATTTAAATACTAAATTTTAGAAATTTGAATATTAAAACTTTAAATTTTAAAATTTAAAAATTTAAATTTTAAAATTTAAAAATTTAAATTTTAAAATTTAAAAATTTAAATTTTAAAATTTAAAAATTTAAATACTAAATTTTAAAAATTTAATTTCAAAACTTTAAATTTTAAAATTTAAAAATTTAAATACTAAATTTTAATAATTTAAAAATTTAAATACTCAATTTTAAAAATTTAATTATTAAAACTTTAAATTTTAAAATTTAAAAATTTAAAAATTTAAATACTAAATATTAAAAATTTAATTATTAAAACTTTAAATTTTAAAATTTAAAAATTTAAATTTTAAAATTTAAAAATTTAAATTTTAAAATTTAAAAATTTAAATACTAAATTTAAAAAATTTAATTATAAAAACTTTAAATTTTAAAATTTAAAAATTTAAAAATTTAAATACTAAATTTTAAAAATTTAATTATTAAAACTTTAAATTTTAAAATTTAAAAATTTAAATACTAAATTTTAAATTATTTATTAAAATTTTAAATTTTAAAATTTAAAAATTTAAATACTAAATTTTAAAAATTTAATTATTAAAACTTTAACTTTTAAAATTTAAAAATTTAAATACTAAATTTTAAAAATTTAATTATTAAAACTTTAAATTTTAAAATTTAAAAATTTAAATACTAAATTTTAAAAATTTGAATATTAAAACTTTAAATTTTAAAATTTAAAAATTTAAATTTTAAAATTTAAAAATTTAAATTTTAAAATTTAAAAATTTAAATACTAACTTTTAAAAATTTAATTTCAAAACTTTAAATTTTAAAATTTAAAAATTTAAATACTAAATTTTAATAATTTAAAAATTTAAATACTCAATTTTAAAAATTTAATTATTAAAACTTTAAATTTTAAAATTTAAAAATTTAAAAATTTAAATACTAAATATTAAAAATTTAATTATTAAAACTTTAAATTTTAAAATTTAAAAATTTAAATTTTAAAATTTAAAAATTTAAATTTTAAAATTTAAAAATTTAAATTTTAAAATACTAAATTTAAAAAATTTAATTATAAAAACTTTAAATTTTAAAATTTTAAAATTTAAAAATTTAAAAATTTAAATACTAAATTTTAAAAATTTAATTATTAAAACTTTAAATTTTAAAATTTAAAAATTTAAATACTAAATTTTAAAAATTTAAATATTAAAACTTTATTTTTTAATATTTAAAAATTTAAATACTAAATTTTAAACTTTTAATTATTAAAACGTTAAATTTTAAAATTTAAAAATTTAAATTTTAAAATTTAAAAATTTAAATTTTAAAATTTAAAAATTTAAATTTTAAAATTTAAAAATTTAAATACTAAATTTTAAAAAGTTAATTTCAAAACTTTAAATTTTAAAATTTAAAAATTTAAATACTAAATTTTAATAATTTAAATATTTAAATACTCAATTTTAAAAATTTAATTATTAAAACTTTAAATTTTAAAATTTAAAAATTTAAAAATTTAAATACTAAATTTTAAATTATTTATTAAAATTTTAAATTTTAAAATTTAAAAATTTAAATACTAAATTTTAAAAATTTAATTATTAAAACTTTAACTTTTAAAATTTAAAAATTTAAATACCAAATTTTAAAAATTTAATTATTAAAACTTTAAATTTTAAAATTTAAATATTTAAATACTAAATTTTAAAAATTTGAATATTAAAACTTTAAATTTTAAAATTTAAAAATTTAAATTTTAAAATTTAAAAATTTAAATTTTAAAATTTAAAAATTTAAATACTAAATTTTAAAAATTTAATTTCAAAACTTTAAATTTTAAAATTTAAAAATTTAAATACTAAATTTTAATAATTTAAAAATTTAAATACTCAATTTTAAAAATTTAATTATTAAAACTTTAAATTTTAAAATTTAAAAATTTAAAAATTTAAATACTAAATATTAAAAATTTAATTATTAAAACTTTAAATTTTAAAATTTAAAAATTTAAATTTTAAAATTTAAAAATTTAAATTTTAAAATTTAAAAATTTAAATACTAAATTTAAAAAATTTAATTATAAAAACTTTAAATTTTAAAATTTAAAAATTTAAAAATTTAAATACTAAATTTTAAAAATTTAATTATTAAAACTTTAAATTTTAAAATTTAAAAATTTAAATACTAAATTTTAAAAATTTAAATATTAAAACTTTAAATTTTAAAATTTAAAAATTTAAATTTAAAAATTTAAATTTTAAAATACTAAATTTAAAAAATTTAATTATAAAAACTTTAAATTTTAAAATTTTAAAATTTAAAAATTTAAATACTAAATTTTAAAAATTTAATTATTAAAACTTTAAATTTTAAAATTTAAAAATTTAAATTTTAAAATTTAAAAATTTAAATTTTAAAATTTAAAAATTTAAATTTTAAAATACTAAATTTAAAAAATTTAATTATAAAAACTTTAAATTTTAAAATTTTAAAATTTAAAAATTTAAAAATTTAAATACTAAATTTTAAAAATTTAATTATTAAAACTTTAAATTTTAAAATTTAAAAATTTAAATACTAAATTTTAAAAATTTAAATATTAAAACTTTAAATTTTAAAATTTAAAAATTTAAATACCAAATTTTAAACTTTTAATTATTAAAACGTTAAATTTTAAAATTTAAAAATTTAAATTTTAAAATTTAAAAATTTAAATTTTAAAATTTAAAAATTTAAATACTAAATTTTAATAATTTAAATATTTAAATACTCAATTTTAAAAATTTAATTATTAAAACTTTAAATTTTAAAATTTAAAAATTTAAAAATTTAAATACTAAATATTAAAAATTTAATTATTAAAACTTTAAATTTTAAAATTTAAAAATTTAAATTTTAAAATTTAAAAATTTAAAAATTTAAATTTTAAAATTTAAAAATTTAAATTTTAAAATTTAAAAATTTAAATACTAAATTTTAAACATTTATTTATTAAAACGTTAAATTTTAAAATTTAAAAATTTAAATTTTAAAATTTAAAAATTTAAATTTGAATATTTAAAAATTTAAATTTTAAAATTTAAAAATTTAAATACTAAATTTTAAAAATTTAATTATTAAAACTTTAAATTTTAAAATTTAAAAATTTAAATTTTAAAATTTAAAAATTTAAATACTAAATTTAAAAAATTTAATTATAAAAACTTTAAATTTTAAAATTTAAAAATTTAAAAATTTAAATACTAAATTTTAAAAATTTAATTATTAAAACTTTAAATTTTAAAATTTAAAAATTTAAATACCATATTTTAAAAATTTAAATATTAAAACTTTAAATTTTAAAATTTAAAAATTTAAAAATTTAAATACTAAATATTAAAAATTTAATTATTAAAACTTTAAATTTTAAAATTTAAAAATTTAAATTTTAAAATTTAAAAATTTAAATTTTAAAATTTAAAAATTTAAATTTTAAAATACTAAATTTAAAAAATTTAATTATAAAAACTTTAAATTTTAAAATTTTAAAATTTAAAAATTTAAAAATTTAAATACTAAATTTTAAAAATTTAATTATTAAAACTTTAAATTTTAAAATTTAAAAATTTAAATACTAAATTTTAAAAATTTAAATATTAAAACTTTAAATTTTAAAATTTAAAAATTTAAAAATTTAAATACTAAATATTAAAAATTTAATTATTAAAACTTTAAATTTTAAAATTTAAAAATTTAAATTTTAAAATTTAAAAATTTTAATTTGAATATTTAAAAATTTAAATTTTAAAATTTAAAAATTTAAATACTAAATTTTAAAAATTTAATTATTAAAAGTTTAAATTTTAAAATTTAAAAATTTAAAAATTTAAATACTAAATTTTAAATTATTTATTAAAATTTTAAATTTTAAAATTTAAAAATTTAAATACTAAATTTTAAAAATTTAATTATTAAAACTTTAACTTTTAAAATTTAAAAATTTAAATACTAAATTTTAAAAATTTAATTATTAAAACTTTAAATTTTAAAATTTAAAAATTTAAATACTAAATTTTAAAAATTTGAATATTAAAACTTTAAATTTTAAAATTTAAAAATTTAAATTTTAAAATTTAAAAATTTAAATACTAAATTTTAAAAATTTAATTTCAAAACTTTAAATTTTAAAATTTAAAAATTTAAATACTAAATTTTAATAATTTAAAAATTTAAATACTCAATTTTAAAAATTTAATTATTAAAACTTTAAATTTTAAAATTTAAAAATTTAAAAATTTAAATACTAAATATTAAAAATTTAATTATTAAAACTTTAAATTTTAAAATTTAAAAATTTAAATTTTAAAATTTAAAAATTTAAATACTAAATTTAAAAAATTTAATTATAAAAACTTTAAATTTTAAAATTTAAAAATTTAAAAATTTAAATACTAAATTTTAAAAATTTAATTATTAAAACTTTAAATTTTAAAATTTAAAAATTTAAATACTAAATTTTAAAAATTTAAATATTAAAACTTTAAATTTTAAAATTTAAAAATTTAAAAATTTAAATACTAAATATTAAAAATTTAATTATTAAAACTTTAAATTTTAAAATTTAAAAATTTAAATTTTAAAATTTAAAAATTTAAATTTTAAAATTTAAAAATTTAAATACTAAATTTAAAAAATTTAATTATAAAAACTTTAAATTTTAAAATTTAAAAATTTAAAAATTTAAATATTAAATTTTAAAAATTTGAATATTAAAACTTTAAATTTTAAAATTTAAAAATTTAAATACTAAATTTTAGAAATTTGAATATTAAAACTTTAAATTTTAAAATTTAAAAATTTAAATTTTAAAATTTAAAAATTTAAATTTTAAAATTTAAAAATTTAAATTTTAAAATTTAAAAATTTAAATACTAAATTTTAAAAATTTAATTTCAAAACTTTAAATTTTAAAATTTAAAAATTTAAATACTAAATTTTAATAATTTAAAAATTTAAATACTCAATTTTAAAAATTTAATTATTAAAACTTTAAATTTTAAAATTTAAAAATTTAAAAATTTAAATACTAAATATTAAAAATTTAATTATTAAAACTTTAAATTTTAAAATTTAAAAATTTAAATTTTAAAATTTAAAAATTTAAATTTTAAAATTTAAAAATTTAAATACTAAATTTAAAAAATTTAATTATAAAAACTTTAAATTTTAAAATTTAAAAATTTAAAAATTTAAATACTAAATTTTAAAAATTTAATTATTAAAACTTTAAATTTTAAAATTTAAAAATTTAAATACTAAATTTTAAATTATTTATTAAAATTTTAAATTTTAAAATTTAAAAATTTAAATACTAAATTTTAAAAATTTAATTATTAAAACTTTAACTTTTAAAATTTAAAAATTTAAATACTAAATTTTAAAAATTTAATTATTAAAACTTTAAATTTTAAAATTTAAAAATTTAAATACTAAATTTTAAAAATTTGAATATTAAAACTTTAAATTTTAAAATTTAAAAATTTAAATTTTAAAATTTAAAAATTTAAATTTTAAAATTTAAAAATTTAAATACTAACTTTTAAAAATTTAATTTCAAAACTTTAAATTTTAAAATTTAAAAATTTAAATACTAAATTTTAATAATTTAAAAATTTAAATACTCAATTTTAAAAATTTAATTATTAAAACTTTAAATTTTAAAATTTAAAAATTTAAAAATTTAAATACTAAATATTAAAAATTTAATTATTAAAACTTTAAATTTTAAAATTTAAAAATTTAAATTTTAAAATTTAAAAATTTAAATTTTAAAATTTAAAAATTTAAATACTAAATTTAAAAAATTTAATTATAAAAACTTTAAATTTTAAAATTTAAAAATTTAAAAATTTAAATACTAAATTTTAAAAATTTAATTATTAAAACTTTAAATTTTAAAATTTAAAAATTTAAATACTAAATTTTAAAAATTTAAATATTAAAACTTTAAATTTTAAAATTTAAAAATTTAAAAATTTAAATACTAAATATTAAAAATTTAATTATTAAAACTTTAAATTTTAAAATTTAAAAATTTAAATTTTAAAATTTAAAAATTTAAATTTTAAAATTTAAAAATTTAAATTTTAAAATACTAAATTTAAAAAATTTAATTATAAAAACTTTAAATTTTAAAATTTTAAAATTTAAAAATTTAAAAATTTAAATACTAAATTTTAAAAATTTAATTATTAAAACTTTAAATTTTAAAATTTAAAAATTTAAATACTAAATTTTAAAAATTTAAATATTAAAACTTTATTTTTTAATATTTAAAAATTTAAATACTAAATTTTAAACTTTTAATTATTAAAACGTTAAATTTTAAAATTTAAAAATTTAAATTTTAAAATTTAAAAATTTAAATTTTAAAATTTAAAAATTTAAATTTTAAAATTTAAAAATTTAAATACTAAATTTTAAAAAGTTAATTTCAAAACTTTAAATTTTAAAATTTAAAAATTTAAATACTAAATTTTAATAATTTAAATATTTAAATACTCAATTTTAAAAATTTAATTATTAAAACTTTAAATTTTAAAATTTAAAAATTTAAAAATTTAAATACTAAATATTAAAAATTTAATTATTAAAACTTTAAATTTTAAAATTTAAAAATTTAAATTTTAAAATTTAAAAATTTAAATTTTAAAATTTAAAAATTTAAATACTAAATTTAAAAAATTTAATTATAAAAACTTTAAATTTTAAAATTTAAAAATTTAAAAATTTAAATATTAAAACTTTAAATTTTAAAATTTAAAAATTTAAATACTAAATTTTAAACATTTAATTATTAAAAGGTTAAATTTTAAAATTTAAAAATTTAAATTTTAAAATTTAAAAATTTAAATTTTAAAATTTAAAAATTTAAATTTTAAAATTTAAAAATTTAAATTTTAAAATTTAAAAATTTAAATTTGAATAGTTAAAAATTTAAATTTTAAAATTTAAAAATTTAAATACTAAATTTTAAAAATTTAATTATTAAAACTTTAAATTTTAAAATTTAAAAATTTAAAAATTTAAATACTAAATTTTAAAAATTTATTTATTAAAATTTTAAATTTTAAAATTTAAAAATTTAAATACTAAATTTTAAAAATTTAATTATTAAAACTTTAAATTTTAAAATTTAAAAATTTAAAAATTTAAATACTAAATATTAAAAATTTAATTATTAAAACTTTAAATTTTAAAATTTAAAAATTTAAATTTTAAAATTTAAAAATTTAAATTTTAAAATTTAAAAATTTAAATTTTAAAATTTAAAAATTTAAATACTAAATTTAAAAAATTTAATTATAAAAACTTTAAGTTTTAAAATTTAAAAATTTAAAAATTTAAATACTAAATTTTAAAAATTTAATTATTAAAACTTTAAATTTTAAAATTTAAAAATTTAAATACTAAATTTTAAAAATTTAAATATTAAAACTTTAAATTTTAAAATTTAAAAATTTAAATATTAAATTTTAAAAATTTGAATATTAAAACTTTAAATTTTAAAATTTAAAAATTTAAATACTAAATTTTAAATTATTTATTAAAATTTTAAATTTTAAAATTTAAAAATTTAAATACTAAATTTTAAAAATTTAATTATTAAAACTTTAACTTTTAAAATTTAAAAATTTAAATACTAAATTTTAAAAATTTAATTATTAAAACTTTAACTTTTAAAATTTAAAAATTTAAATACTAAATTTTAAAAATTTAATTATTAAAACTTTAAATTTTAAAATTTAAAAATTTAAATACTAAATTTTAAAAATTTAAATATTAAAACTTTAAATTTTAAAATTTAAAAATTTAAATACTAAATTTTAAACTTTTAATTATTAAAACGTTAAATTTTAAAATTTAAAAATTTAAATTTTAAAATTTAAAAATTTAAATACTAAATTTTAAAAAGTTAATTTCAAAACTTTAAATTTTAAAATTAAAAAATTTAAATACTAAATTTTAATAATTTAAATATTTAAATACTCAATTTTAAAAATTTAATTATTAAAACTTTAAATTTTAAAATTTAAAAATTTAAAAATTTAAATACTAAATATTAAAAATTTAATTATTAAAACTTTAAATTTTAAAATTTAAAAATTTAAATACTAAATTTAAAAAATTTAATTATAAAAACTTTAAATTTTAAAATTTAAAAATTTAAAAATTTAAATTTTAAAATTTAAAAATTTAAATTTTAAAATTTAAAAATTTTAATTTGAATATTTAAAAATTTAAATTTTAAAATTTAAAAATTTAAATACTAAATTTTAAAAATTTAAATATTAAAACTTTAAATTTTAAAATTTAAAAATTTAAATATTAAATTTTAAAAATTTGAATATTAAAACTTTAAATTTTAAAATTTAAAAATTTAAATACTAAATTTTAAATTATTTATTAAAATTTTAAATTTTAAAATTTAAAAATTTAAATACTAAATTTTAAAAATTTAATTATTAAAACTTTAAATTTTAAAATTTAAAAATTTAAATACTAAATTTTAAAAATTTAAATATTAAAACTTTAAATTTTAAAATTTAAAAATTTAAATACTAAATTTTAAACTTTTAATTATTAAAACGTTAAATTTTAAAATTTAAAAATTTAAATTATAAAATTTAAAAATTTAAATTTTAAAATTTAAAAATTTAAATACTAAATTTTAAAAAGTTAATTTCAAAACTTTAAATTTTAAAATTTAAAAATTTAAATACTAAATTTTAATAATTTAAATATTTAAATACTCAATTTTAAAAATTTAATTATTAAAACTTTAAATTTAAAAATTTAAAAATTTAAAAATTTAAATACTAAATATTAAAAATTTAATTATTAAAACTTTAAATTTTAAAATTTAAAAATTTAAATTTTAAAATTTAAAAATTTAAATTTTAAAATTTAAAAATTTAAATACTAAATTTAAAAAATTTAATTATAAAAACTTTAAATTTTAAAATTTAAAAATTTAAAAATTTAAATATTAAAACTTTAAATTTTAAAATTTAAAAATTTAAATACTAAATTTTAAACATTTAATTATTAAAACGTTAAATTTTAAAATTTAAAAATTTAAATTTTAAAATTTAAAAATTTAAATTTTAAAATTTAAAAATTTAAATTTTAAAATTTAAAAATTTAAATTTTAAAATTTAAAAATTTAAAAATTTAAATACTAAATTTTAAAAATTTAATTATTAAAACTTTAAATTTTAAAATTTAAAAATTTAAATACTAAATTTTAAAAATTTAAATATTAAAACTTTAAATTTTAAAATTTAAAAATTTAAATATTAAATTTTAAAAATTTGAATATTAAAATTATAAATTTTAAAATTTAAAAATTTAAATACTAAATTTTTAAAATTGAATTATTAAAATTTTAAATTTTAAAATTTAAAAATTTAAATTTTAAAATTTAAAAATTTAAATTTTAAAATTTAAAAATTTAAATTTTAAAATTTAAAAATTTAAATTTTAAAATTTAAAAATTTAAATTTTAAAATTTAAAAATTTTAATTTGAATATTTAAAAATTTAAATTTTAAAATTTAAAAATTTAAATACTAAATTTTAAAAATTTAAATATTAAAACTTTAAATTTTAAAATTTAAAAATTTAAATATTAAATTTTAAAAATTTGAATATTAAAACTTTAAATTTTAAAATTTAAAAATTTAAATACTAAATTTTAAATTATTTATTAAAATTTTAAATTTTAAAATTTAAAAATTTAAATACTAAATTTTAAAAATTTAATTATTAAAACTTTAACTTTTAAAATTTAAAAATTTAAATACTAAATTTTAAAAATTTAATTATTAAAACTTTAACTTTTAAAATTTAAAAATTTAAATACTAAATTTTAAAAATTTAATTATTAAAACTTTAAATTTTAAAATTTAAAAATTTAAATACTAAATTTTAAAATTTTAAATATTAAAACTTTAAATTTTAAAATTTAAAAATTTAAATACTAAATTTTAAACTTTTAATTATTAAAACGTTAAATTTTTAAATTTAAAAATTTAAATTATAAAATTTAAAAATTTAAATTTTATAATTTAAAAATTTAAATACTAAATTTTAAAAAGTTAATTTCAAAACTTTAAATTTTAAAATTTAAATACTAAATTTTAATAATTTAAATATTTAAATACTCAATTTTAAAAATTTAATTATTAAAACTTTAAATTTTAAAATTTAAAAATTTAAAAATTTAAATACTAAATATTAAAAATTTAATTATTAAAACTTTAAATTTTAAAATTTAAAAATTTAAATTTTAAAATTTAAAAATTTAAATTTTAAAATTTAAAAATTTAAATACTAAATTTAAAAAATTTAATTATAAAAACTTTAAATTTTAAAATTTAAAAATTTAAAAATTTAAATATTAAAACTTTAAATTTTAAAATTTAAAAATTTAAATACTAAATTTTAAAAATTTAAATATTAAAACTTTAAATTTTAAAATTTAAAAATTTAAATACTAAATTTTAAACTTTTAATTATTAAAACGTTAAATTTTAAAATTTAAAAATTTAAATTATAAAATTTAAAAATTTAAATTTTAAAATTTAAAAATTTAAATACTAAATTTTAAAAAGTTAATTTCAAAACTTTAAATTTTAAAATTTAAAAATTTAAATACTAAATTTTAATAATTTAAATATTTAAATACTCAATTTTAAAAATTTAATTATTAAAACTTTAAATTTTAAAATTTAAAAATTTAAAAATTTAAATACTAAATATTAAAAATTTAATTATTAAAACTTTAAATTTTAAAATTTAAAAATTTAAATTTTAAAATTTAAAAATTTAAATTTTAAAATTTAAAAATTTAAATACTAAATTTAAAAAATTTAATTATAAAAACTTTAAATTTTAAAATTTAAAAATTTAAAAATTTAAATATTAAAACTTTAAATTTTAAAATTTAAAAATTTAAATACTAAATTTTAAACATTTAATTATTAAAACGTTAAATTTTAAAATTTAAAAATTTAAATTTTAAAATTTAAAAATTTAAATTTTAAAATTTAAAAATTTAAATTTTAAAATTTAAAAATTTAAATTTTAAAATTTAAAAATTTAAAAATTTAAATACTAAATTTTAAAAATTTAAATATTAAAACTTTAAATTTTAAAATTTAAAAATTTAAATATTAAATTTTAAAAATTTGAATATTAAAATTATAAATTTTAAAATTTAAAAATTTAAATACTAAATTTTTAAAATTGAATTATTAAAATTTTAAATTTTAAAATTTAAAAATTTAAATTTTAAAATTTAAAAATTTAAATTTTAAAATTTAAAAATTTAAATTTTAAAATTTAAAAATTTAAATTTAAAAATTTAAATTTTAAAATTTAAAAATTTTAATTTGAATATTTAAAAATTTAAATTTTAAAATTTAAAAATTTAAATACTAAATTTTAAAAATTTAAATATTAAAACTTTAAATTTTAAAATTTAAAAATTTAAATATTAAATTTTAAAAATTTGAATATTAAAACTTTAAATTTTAAAATTTAAAAATTTAAATACTAAATTTTAAATTATTTATTAAAATTTTAAATTTTAAAATTTAAAAATTTAAATACTAAATTTTAAAAATTTAATTATTAAAACTTTAACTTTTAAAATTTAAAAATTTAAATACTAAATTTTAAAAATTTAATTATTAAAACTTTAACTTTTAAAATTTAAAAATTTAAATACTAAATTTTAAAAATTTAATTATTAAAACTTTAAATTTTAAAATTTAAAAATTTAAATACTAAATTTTAAAAATTTAAATATTAAAACTTTAAATTTTAAAATTTAAAAATTTAAATACTAAATTTTAAACTTTTAATTATTAAAACGTTAAATTTTTAAATTTAAAAATTTAAATTATAAAATTTAAAAATTTAAATTTTATAATTTAAAAATTTAAATACTAAATTTTAAAAAGTTAATTTCAAAACTTTAAATTTTAAAATTTAAATACTAAATTTTAATAATTTAAATATTTAAATACTCAATTTTAAAAATTTAATTATTAAAACTTTAAATTTTAAAATTTAAAAATTTAAAAATTTAAATACTAAATATTAAAAATTTAATTATTAAAACTTTAAATTTTAAAATTTAAAAATTTAAATACTAAATTTAAAAAATTTAATTATAAAAACTTTAAATTTTAAAATTTAAAAATTTAAAAATTTAAATATTAAAACTTTAAATTTTAAAATTTAAAAATTTAAATACTAAATTTTAAACATTTAATTATTAAAACGTTAAATTTTAAAATTTAAAAATTTAAATTTTAAAATTTAAAATTTTAAATTTTAAAATTTAAAAATTTAAATTTGAATATTTAAAAATTTAAATTTTAAAATTTAAAAATTTAAATACTAAATTTTAAAAATTTAATTATTAAAACTTTAAATTTTAAAATTTAAAAATTTAAAAATTTAAATACTAAATTTTAAAAATTTATTTATTAAAATTTTAAATTTTAAAATTTAAAAATTTAAATACTAAATTTTAAAAATTTAATTATTAAAACTTTAAATTTTAAAATTTAAAAATTTAAAAATTTAAATACTAAATATTAAAAATTTAATTATTAAAACTTTAAATTTTAAAATTTAAAAATTTAAATTTTAAAATTTAAAAATTTAAATTTTAAAATTTAAAAATTTAAATACTAAATTTAAAAAATTTAATTATAAAAACTTTAAATTTTAAAATTTAAAAATTTAAAAATTTAAATACTAAATTTTAAAAATTTAATTATTAAAACTTTAAATTTTAAAATTTAAAAATTTAAATACTAAATTTTAAAAATTTAAATATTAAAACTTTAAATTTTAAAATTTAAAAATTTAAATATTAAATTTTAAAAATTTGAATATTAAAACTATAAATTTTAAAATTTAAAAATTTAAATACTAAATTTTTAAAATTGAATTATTAAAATTTTAAATTTTAAAATTTAAAAATTTAAATTTTAAAATTTAAAAATTTTAATTTGAATATTTAAAAATTTAAATTTTAAAATTTAAAAATTTAAAAACTAAATTTTAAAAATTTAATTATTAAAACTTTAAATTTTAAAATTTAAAAATTTAAAAATTTAAATACTAAATTTTAAAAATTTAATTATAAAAACTTTAAATTTTAAAATTTAAAAATTTAAAAATTTAAATACTAAATTTTAAAAATTTAATTATTAAAACTTTAAATTTTAAAATTTAAAAATTTAAATTTTAAAATTTAAAAATTTAAATTTTAAAATTTAAAAATTTAAATACTAAATTTAAAAAATTTAATTATAAAAACTTTAAATTTTAAAATTTAAAAATTTAAAAATTTAAATACTAAATTTTAAAAATTTAATTATTAAAACTTTAAATTTTAAAATTTAAAAATTTAAAAATTTAAATACTAAATTTTAAAAATTTAATTATTAAAACTTTAAATTTTAAAATTTAAAAATTTAAAAATTTAAATACTAAATATTAAAAATTTAATTATTAAAACTTTAAATTTTAAAATTTAAAAATTTAAATTTTAAAATTTAAAAATTTAAATTTTAAAATTTAAAAATTTAAATACTAAATTTAAAAAATTTAATTATAAAAACTTTAAATTTTAAAATTTAAAAATTTAAAAATTTAAATACTAAATTTTAAAAATTTAATTATTAAAACTTTAAATTTTAAAATTTAAAAATTTAAAAATTTAAATACTAAATTTTAAAAATTTAATTATAAAAACTTTAAATTTTAAAATTTAAAAATTTAAAAATTTAAATACTAAATTTTAAAAATTTAATTATAAAAACTTTAAATTTTAAAATTTAAAAATTTAAAAATTTAAATACTAAATTTTAAAAATTTAATTATTAAAACTTTAAATTTTAAAATTTAAAAATTTAAATACTAAATTTTAAAAATTTAAATATTAAAACTTTAAATTTTAAAATTTAAAAATTTAAATATTAAATTTTAAAAATTTGAATATTAAAACTATAAATTTTAAAATTTAAAAATTTAAATACTAAATTTTTAAAATTGAATTATTAAAATTTTAAATTTTAAAATTTAAAAATTTAAATTTTAAAATTTAAAAATTTAAATTTTAAAATTTAAAAATTTAAATTTTAAAATTTAAAAATTTAAATTTTAAAATTTAAAAATTTTAATTTGAATATTTAAAAATTTAAATTTTAAAATTTAAAAATTTAAATACTAAATTTTAAAAATTTAATTATTAAAACTTTAAATTTTAAAATTTAAAAATTTAAAAATTTAAATACTAAATTTTAAATTATTTATTAAAATTTTAAATTTTAAAATTTAAAAATTTAAATACTAAATTTTAAAAATTTAATTATTAAAACTTTAACTTTTAAAATTTAAAAATTTAAATACCAAATTTTAAAAATTTAATTATTAAAACTTTAAATTTTAAAATTTAAATATTTAAATACTAAATTTTAAAAATTTGAATATTAAAACTTTAAATTTTAAAATTTAAAAATTTAAATTTTAAAATTTAAAAATTTAAATTTTAAAATTTAAAAATTTAAATACTAAATTTTAAAAATTTAATTTCAAAACTTTAAATTTTAAAATTTAAAAATTTAAATACTAAATTTTAATAATTTAAAAATTTAAATACTCAATTTTAAAAATTTAATTATTAAAACTTTAAATTTTAAAATTTAAAAATTTAAAAATTTAAATACTAAATATTAAAAATTTAATTATTAAAACTTTAAATTTTAAAATTTAAAAATTTAAATTTTAAAATTTAAAAATTTAAATTTTAAAATTTAAAAATTTAAATACTAAATTTAAAAAATTTAATTATAAAAACTTTAAATTTTAAAATTTAAAAATTTAAAAATTTAAATACTAAATTTTAAAAATTTAATTATTAAAACTTTAAATTTTAAAATTTAAAAATTTAAATACTAAATTTTAAAAATTTAAATATTAAAACTTTAAATTTTAAAATTTAAAAATTTAAATTTAAAAATTTAAATTTTAAAATTTAAAAATTTAAATTTTAAAATACTAAATTTAAAAAATTTAATTATAAAAACTTGAAATTTTAAAATTTTAAAATTTAAAAATTTAAATACTAAATTTTAAAAATTTAATTATTAAAACTTTAAATTTTAAAATTTAAAAATTTAAATTTTAAAATTTAAAAATTTAAATTTTAAAATTTAAAAATTTAAATTTTAAAATACTAAATTTAAAAAATTTAATTATAAAAACTTTAAATTTTAAAATTTTAAAATTTAAAAATTTAAAAATTTAAATACTAAATTTTAAAAATTTAATTATTAAAACTTTAAATTTTAAAATTTAAAAATTTAAATACTAAATTTTAAAAATTTAAATATTAAAACTTTAAATTTTAAAATTTAAAAATTTAAATACCAAATTTTAAACTTTTAATTATTAAAACGTTAAATTTTAAAATTTAAAAATTTAAATTTTAAAATTTAAAAATTTAAATTTTAAAATTTAAAAATTTAAATACTAAATTTTAATAATTTAAATATTTAAATACTCAATTTTAAAAATTTAATTATTAAAACTTTAAATTTTAAAATTTAAAAATTTAAATACTAAATATTAAAAATTTAATTATTAAAACTTTAAATTTTAAAATTTAAAAATTTAAATTTTAAAATTTAAAAATTTAAATTTTAAAATTTAAAAATTTAAATACTAAATTTTAAACATTTAATTATTAAAACGTTAAATTTTAAAATTTAAAAATTTAAATTTTAAAATTTAAAAATTTAAATTTTAAAATTTAAAAATTTAAATTTTAAAATTTAAAAATTTAAATTTTAAAATTTAAAAATTTAAATTTTAAAATTTAAAAATTTAAATTTTAAAATTTAAAAATTTAAATTTGAATATTTAAAAATTTAAATTTTAAAATTTAAAAATTTAAATACTAAATTTTAAAAATTTAATTATTAAAACTTTAAATTTTAAAATTTAAAAATTTATAAAAAATACTAAATTTTAAAAATTTAATTATTAAAACTTTAAATTTTAAAATTTAAAAACTTAAATTTTAAAATTTAAAAATTTAAATTTTAAAATTTAAAAATTTAAATACTAAATTTAAAAAATTTAATTATAACAACTTTAAATTTTAAAATTTAAAAATTTAAAAATTTAAATACTAAATTTTAAAAATTTAATTATTAAAACTTTAAATTTTAAAATTTAAAAATTTAAATACTAAATTTTAAAAATTTAAATATTAAAACTTTAAATTTTAAAATTTAAAAATTTAAATTTAAAAATTTAAATTTTAAAATTTAAAAATTTAAATTTTAAAATACTAAATTTAAAAAATTTAATTATAAAAACTTTAAATTTTAAAATTTTAAAATTTAAAAATTTAAATACTAAATTTTAAAAATTTAATTATTAAAACTTTAAATTTTAAAATTTAAAAATTTAAATTTTAAAATTTAAAAATTTAAATTTTAAAATTTAAAAATTTAAATTTTAAAATACTAAATTTAAAAAATTTAATTATAAAAACTTTAAATTTTAAAATTTTAAAATTTAAAAATTTAAAAATTTAAATACTAAATTTTAAAAATTTAATTATTAAAACTTTAAATTTTAAAATTTAAAAATTTAAATACTAAATTTTAAAAATTTAAATATTAAAACTTTAAATATTAAAATTTAAAAATTTAAATACTAAATTTTAAACTTTTAATTATTAAAACGTTAAATTTTAAAATTTAAAAATTTAAATTTTAAAATTTAAAAATTTAAATTTTAAAATTTAAAAATTTAAATACTAAATTTTAATAATTTAAATATTTAAATACTCAATTTTAAAAATTTAATTATTAAAACTTTAAATTTTAAAATTTAAAAATTTAAAAATTTAAATACTAAATATTAAAAATTTAATTATTAAAACTTTAAATTTTAAAATTTAAAAATTTAAATTTTAAAATTTAAAAATTTAAATTTTAAAATTTAAAAATTTAAATACTAAATTTTAAACATTTAATTATTAAAACGTTAAATTTTAAAATTTAAAAATTTAAATTTTAAAATTTAAAAATTTAAATTTTAAAATTTAAAAATTTAAATTTTAAAATTTAAAAATTTAAATTTTAAAATTTAAAAATTTAAATTTGAATATTTAAAAATTTAAATTTTAAAATTTAAAAATTTAAATACTAAATTTTAAAAATTTAATTATTAAAACTTTAAATTTTAAAATTTAAAAATTTAAATACTAAATTTTAAAAATTTAATTATTAAAACTTTAAATTTTAAAATTTAAAAACTTAAATTTTAAAATTTAAAAATTTAAATTTTAAAATTTAAAAATTTAAATACTAAATTTAAAAAATTTAATTATAACAACTTTAAATTTTAAAATTTAAAAATTTAAAAATTTAAATACTAAATTTTAAAAATTTAATTATTAAAACTTTAAATTTTAAAATTTAAAAATTTAAATACTAAATTTTAAAAATTTAAATATTAAAACTTTAAATTTTAAAATTTAAAAATTTAAATATTAAATTTTAAAAATTTGAATATTAAAACTTTAAATTTTAAAATTTAAAAATTTAAATACTAAATTTTTAAAATTGAATTATTAAAATTTTAAATTTTAAAATTTAAAAATTTAAATTTTAAAATTTAAAAATTTAAATTTTAAAATTTAAAAATTTAAATTTTAAAATTTAAAAATTTAAATTTTAAAATTTAAAAATTTAAATTTTAAAATTTAAAAATTTAAATTTTAAAATTTAAAAATTTTAATTTGAATATTTAAAAATTTAAATTTTAAAATTTAAAAATTTAAATACTAAATTTTAAAAATTTAATTATTAAAACTTTAAATTTTAAAATTTAAAAATTTAAAAATTTAAATACTAAATTTTAAATTATTTATTAAAATTTTAAATTTTAAAATTTAAAAATTTAAATTTTAAAATTTAAAAATTTTAATTTGAATATTTAAAAATTTAAATTTTAAAATTTAAAAATTTAAATACTAAATTTTAAACATTTAATTATTAAAACGTTAAATTTTAAAATTTAAAAATTTAAATTTTAAAATTTAAAAATTTAAATTTTAAAATTTAAAAATTTAAATTTTAAAATTTAAAAATTTAAATTTTAAAATTTAAAAATTTAAATTTTAAAATTTAAAAATTTAAATACTAAATTTAAAAAATTTAATTATAAAAACTTTAAATTTTAAAATTTAAAAATTTAAAAATTTAAATACTAAATTTTTAAAATTGAATTATTAAAATTTTAAATTTTAAAATTTAAAAATTTAAAAATTTAAATTTTAAAATTTAAAAATTTAAATTTTAAAATTTAAAAATTTAAATTTTAAAATTTAAAAATTTAAATTTTAAAATTTAAAAATTTTAATTTGAATATTTAAAAATTTAAATTTTAAAATTTAAAAATTTAAATACTAAATTTTAAAAATTTAAATATTAAAACTTTAAATTTTAAAATTTAAAAATTTAAATATTAAATTTTAAAAATTTGAATATTAAAACTTTAAATTTTAAAATTTAAAAATTTAAATACTAAATTTTAAATTATTTATTATAATTTTAAATTTTAAAATTTAAAAATTTAAATACTAAATTTTAAAAATTTAATTATTAAAACTTTAACTTTTAAAATTTAAAAATTTAAATACTAAATTTTAAAAATTTAATTATTAAAACTTTAACTTTTAAAATTTAAAAATTTAAATACTAAATTTTAAAAATTTAATTATTAAAACTTTAAATTTTAAAATTTAAAAATTTAAATACTAAATTTTAAAAATTTAAATATTAAAACTTTAAATTTTAAAATTTAAAAATTTAAATACTAAATTTTAAACTTTTAATTATTAAAACGTTAAATTTTAAAATTTAAAAATTTAAATTATAAAATTTAAAAATTTAAATTATAAAATTTAAAAATTTAAATTTTAAAATTTAAAAATTTAAATACTAAATTTTAAAAAGTTAATTTCAAAACTTTAAATTTTAAAATTTAAAAATTTAAATACTAAATTTTAATAATTTAAATATTTAAATACTCAATTTTAAAAATTTAATTATTAAAACTTTAAATTTTAAAATTTAAAAATTTAAAAATTTAAATACTAAATATTAAAAATTTAATTATTAAAACTTTAAATTTTAAAATTTAAAAATTTAAATTTTAAAATTTAAAAATTTAAATTTTAAAATTTAAAAATTTAAATACTAAATTTAAAAAATTTAATTATAAAAACTTTAAATTTTAAAATTTAAAAATTTAAAAATTTAAATATTAAAACTTTAAATTTTAAAATTTAAAAATTTAAATACTAAATTTTAAACATTTAATTATTAAAACGTTAAATTTTAAAATTTAAAAATTTAAATTTTAAAATTTAAAAATTTAAATTTTAAAATTTAAAAATTAAAATTTTAAAATTTAAAAATTTAAATTTTAAAATTTAAAAATTTAAATTTTAAAATTTAAAAATTTAAATTTGAATATTTAAAAATTTAAATTTTAAAATTTAAAAATTTAAATACTAAATTTTAAAAATTTAATTATTAAAACTTTAAATTTTAAAATTTAAAAATTTAAAAATTTAAATACTAAATTTTAAAAATTTATTTATTAAAATTTTAAATTTTAAAATTTAAAAATTTAAATACTAAATTTTAAAAATTTAATTATTAAAACTTTAAATTTTAAAATTTAAAAATTTAAAAATTTAAATACTAAATATTAAAAATTTAATTATTAAAACTTTAAATTTTAAAATTTAAAAATTTAAATTTTAAAATTTAAAAATTTAAATTTTAAAATTTAAAAATTTAAATACTAAATTTAAAAAATTTAATTATAAAAACTTTAAATTTTAAAATTTAAAAATTTAAAAATTTAAATACTAAATTTTAAAAATTTAATTATTAAAACTTTAAATTTTAAAATTTAAAAATTTAAATACTAAATTTTAAAAATTTAAATATTAAAACTTTAAATTTTAAAATTTAAAAATTTAAATATTAAATTTTAAAAATTTGAATATTAAAACTATAAATTTTAAAATTTAAAAATTTAAATACTAAATTTTTAAAATTGAATTATTAAAATTTTAAATTTTAAAATTTAAAAATTTAAATTTTAAAATTTAAAAATTTTAATTTGAATATTTAAAAATTTAAATTTTAAAATTTAAAAATTTAAATACTAAATTTTAAAAATTTAATTATTAAAACTTTAAATTTTAAAATTTAAAAATTTAAAAATTTAAATACTAAATTTTAAATTATTTATTAAAATTTTAAATTTTAAAATTTAAAAATTTAAATACTAAATTTTAAAAATTTAATTATTAAATCTTTAACTTTTAAAATTTAAAAATTTAAATACCAAATTTTAAAAATTTAATTATTAAAACTTTAAATTTTAAAATTTAAATATTTAAATACTAAATTTTAAAAATTTGAATATTAAAACTTTAAATTTTAAAATTTAAAAATTTAAATTTTAAAATATAAAAATTTAAATTTTAAAATTTAAAAATTTGAATACTAAATTTTAAAAATTTAATTTCAAAACTTTAAATTTTAAAATTTAAAAATTTAAATACTAAATTTTAATAATTTAAAAATTTAAATACTCAATTTTAAAAATTTAATTATTAAAACTTTAAATTTTAAAATTTAAAAATTTAAAAATTTAAATACTAAATATTAAAAATTTAATTATTAAAACTTTAAATTTTAAAATTTAAAAATTTAAATTTTAAAATTTAAAAATTTAAATTTTAAAATTTAAAAATTTAAATACTAAATTTAAAAAATTTAATTATAAAAACTTTAAATTTTAAAATTTAAAAATTTAAAAATTTAAATACTAAATTTTAAAAATTTAATTATTAAAACTTTAAATTTTAAAATTTAAAAATTTAAATACTAAATTTTAAAAATTTAAATATTAAAACTTTAAATTTTAAAATTTAAAAATTTAAAAATTTAAATACTAAATATTAAAAATTTAATTATTAAAACTTTAAATTTTAAAATTTAAAAATTTAAATTTTAAAATTTAAAAATTTAAATTTTAAAATTTAAAAATTTAAATTTTAAAATACTAAATTTAAAAAATTTAATTATAAAAACTTTAAATTTTAAAATTTTAAAATTTAAAAATTTAAAAATTTAAATACTAAATTTTAAAAATTTAATTATTGAAACTTTAAATTTTAAAATTTAAAAATTTAAATACTAAATTTTAAAAATTTAAATATTTTAAAATTTAAAAATTTAAAAATTTAAATACTAAATTTTAAAAATTTATTTATTAAAATTTTAAATTTTAAAATTTAAAAATTTAAATACTAAATTTTAAAAATTTAATTATTAAAACTTTAAATTTTAAAATTTAAAAATTTAAAAATTTAAATACTAAATATTAAAAATTTAATTATTAAAACTTTAAATTTTAAAATTTAAAAATTTAAATTTTAAAATTTAAAAATTTAAATTTTAAAATTTAAAAATTTAAATACTAAATTTAAAAAATTTAATTATAAAAACTTTAAATTTTAAAATTTAAAAATTTAAAAATTTAAATACTAAATTTTAAAAATTTAATTATTAAAACTTTAAATTTTAAAATTTAAAAATTTAAATACTAAATTTTAAAAATTTAAATATTAAAACTTTAAATTTTAAAATTTAAAAATTTAAATATTAAATTTTAAAAATTTGAATATTAAAACTATAAATTTTAAAATTTAAAAATTTAAATACTAAATTTTTAAAATTGAATTATTAAAATTTTAAATTTTAAAATTTAAAAATTTAAATTTTAAAATTTAAAAATTTTAATTTGAATATTTAAAAATTTAAATTTTAAAATTTAAAAATTTAAATACTAAATTTTAAAAATTTAATTATTAAAACTTTAAATTTTAAAATTTAAAAATTTAAAAATTTAAATACTAAATTTTAAATTATTTATTAAAATTTTAAATTTTAAAATTTAAAAATTTAAATACTAAATTTTAAAAATTTAATTATTAAATCTTTAACTTTTAAAATTTAAAAATTTAAATACCAAATTTTAAAAATTTAATTATTAAAACTTTAAATTTTAAAATTTAAATATTTAAATACTAAATTTTAAAAATTTGAATATTAAAACTTTAAATTTTAAAATTTAAATATTTAAATTTAAAATATAAAAATTTAAATTTTAAAATTTAAAAATTTGAATACTAAATTTTAAAAATTTAATTTCAAAACTTTAAATTTTAAAATTTAAAAATTTAAATACTAAATTTTAATAATTTAAAAATTTAAATACTCAATTTTAAAAATTTAATTATTAAAACTTTAAATTTTAAAATTTAAAAATTTAAAAATTTAAATACTAAATATTAAAAATTTAATTATTAAAACTTTAAATTTTAAAATTTAAAAATTTAAATTTTAAAATTTAAAAATTTAAATTTTAAAATTTAAAAATTTAAATACTAAATTTAAAAAATTTAATTATAAAAACTTTAAATTTTAAAATTTAAAAATTTAAAAATTTAAATACTAAATTTTAAAAATTTAATTATTAAAACTTTAAATTTTAAAATTTAAAAATTTAAATACTAAATTTTAAAAATTTAAATATTAAAACTTTAAATTTTAAAATTTAAAAATTTAAAAATTTAAATACTAAATATTAAAAATTTAATTATTAAAACTTTAAATTTTAAAATTTAAAAATTTAAATTTTAAAATTTAAAAATTTAAATTTTAAAATTTAAAAATTTAAATTTTAAAATACTAAATTTAAAAAATTTAATTATAAAAACTTTAAATTTTAAAATTTTAAAATTTAAAAATTTAAAAATTTAAATACTAAATTTTAAAAATTTAATTATTAAAACTTTAAATTTTAAAATTTAAAAATTTAAATACTAAATTTTAAAAATTTAAATATTAAAACTTTAAATTTTAAAATTTAAAAATTTAAATACTAAATTTTAAACTTTTAATTATTAAAACGTTAAATTTTAAAATTTAAAAATTTAAATTTTAAAATTTAAAAATTTAAATACTAAATTTTAAAAATTTAAATATTAAAACTTTAAATTTTAAAATTTAAAAATTTAAATTTTAAAATTTAAAAATTTAAATTTTAAAATTTAAAAATTTAAATTTTAAAATACTAAATTTAAAAAATTTAATTATAAAAACTTTAAATTTTAAAATTTTAAAATTTAAAAATTTAAATACTAAATTTTAAAAATTTAATTATTAAAACTTTAAATTTTAAAATTTAAAAATTTAAATTTTAAAATTTAAAAATTTAAATTTTAAAATTTAAAAATTTAAATTTTAAAATACTAAATTTAAAAAATTTAATTATAAAAACTTTAAATTTTAAAATTTTAAAATTTAAAAATTTAAAAATTTAAATACTAAATTTTAAAAATTTAATTATTAAAACTTTAAATTTTAAAATTTAAAAATTTAAATACTAAATTTTAAAAATTTAAATATTAAAACTTTAAATTTTAAAATTTAAAAATTTAAATACTAAATTTTAAAAAGTTAATTTCAAAACTTTAAATTTTAAAATTTAAAAATTTAAATACTAAATTTTAATAATTTAAATATTTAAATACTCAATTTTAAAAATTCAATTATTAAAACTTTAAATTTTAAAATTTAAATACTAAATTTTAAACATTATATATTAAAACGTTAAATTTTAAAATTTAAAAATTTAAATTTTAAAATTTAAAAATTTAAATTTTAAAATTTAAAAATTTAAATTTGAATATTTAAAAATTTAAATTTTAAAATTTAAAAATTTAAATACTAAATTTTAAAAATTTAATTATTAAAACTTTAAATTTTAAAATTTAAAAATTTAAAAATTTAAATACTAAATTTTAAAAATTTATTTATTAAAATTTTAAATTTTAAAATTTAAAAATTTAAATACTAAATTTTAAAAATTTAATTATTAAAACTTTAAATTTTAAAATTTAAAAATTTAAAAATTTAAATACTAAATATTAAAAATTTAATTATTAAAACTTTAAATTTTAAAATTTAAAAATTTAAATTTTAAAATTTAAAAATTTAAATTTTAAAATTTAAAAATTTAAATACTAAATTTAAAAAATTTAATTATAAAAACTTTAAATTTTAAAATTTAAAAATTTAAAAATTTAAATACTAAATTTTAAAAATTTAATTATTAAAACTTTAAATTTTAAAATTTAAAAATTTAAATACTAAATTTTAAAAATTTAAATATTAAAACTTTAAATTTTAAAATTTAAAAATTTAAATATTAAATTTTAAAAATTTGAATATTAAAACTATAAATTTTAAAATTTAAAAATTTAAATACTAAATTTTTAAAATTGAATTATTAAAATTTTAAATTTTAAAATTTAAAAATTTAAATTTTAAAATTTAAAAATTTAAATTTTAAAATTTAAAAATTTAAATTTTAAAATTTAAAAATTTAAATTTTAAAATTTAAAAATTTTAATTTGAATATTTAAAAATTTAAATTTTAAAATTTAAAAATTTAAATACTAAATTTTAAAAATTTAATTATTAAAACTTTAAATTTTAAAATTTAAAAATTTAAAAATTTAAATACTAAATTTTAAATTATTTATTAAAATTTTAAATTTTAAAATTTAAAAATTTAAATACTAAATTTTAAAAATTTAATTATTAAAACTTTAACTTTTAAAATTTAAAAATTTAAATACCAAATTTTAAAAATTTAATTATTAAAACTTTAAATTTTAAAATTTAAATATTTAAATACTAAATTTTAAAAATTTGAATATTAAAACTTTAAATTTTAAAATTTAAAAATTTAAATTTTAAAATTTAAAAATTTAAATTTTAAAATTTAAAAATTTAAATACTAAATTTTAAAAATTTAATTTCAAAACTTTAAATTTTAAAATTTAAAAATTTAAATACTAAATTTTAATAATTTAAAAATTTAAATACTCAATTTTAAAAATTTAATTATTAAAACTTTAAATTTTAAAATTTAAAAATTTAAAAATTTAAATACTAAATATTAAAAATTTAATTATTAAAACTTTAAATTTTAAAATTTAAAAATTTAAATTTTAAAATTTAAAAATTTAAATTTTAAAATTTAAAAATTTAAATACTAAATTTAAAAAATTTAATTATAAAAACTTTAAATTTTAAAATTTAAAAATTTAAAAATTTAAATACTAAATTTTAAAAATTTAATTATTAAAACTTTAAATTTTAAAATTTAAAAATTTAAATACTAAATTTTAAAAATTTAAATATTAAAACTTTAAATTTTAAAATTTAAAAATTTAAATTTTAAAATTTAAAAATTTAAATTTTAAAATTTAAAAATTTAAATTTTAAAATACTAAATTTAAAAAATTTAATTATAAAAACTTTAAATTTTAAAATTTTAAAATTTAAAAATTTAAATACTAAATTTTAAAAATTTAATTATTAAAACTTTAAATTTTAAAATTTAAAAATTTAAATTTTAAAATTTAAAAATTTAAATTTTAAAATTTAAAAATTTAAATTTTAAAATACTAAATTTAAAAAATTTAATTATAAAAACTTTAAATTTTAAAATTTTAAAATTTAAAAATTTAAAAATTTAAATACTAAATTTTAAAAATTTAATTATTAAAACTTTAAATTTTAAAATTTAAAAATTTAAATACTAAATTTTAAAAATTTAAATATTAAAACTTTAAATTTTAAAATTTAAAAATTTAAATACTAAATTTTAAACTTTTAATTATTAAAACGTTAAATTTTAAAATTTAAAAATTTAAATTTTAAAATTTAAAAATTTAAATACTAAATTTTAATAATTTAAATATTTAAATACTCAATTTTAAAAATTTAATTATTAAAACTTTAAATTTTAAAATTTAAAAATTTAAAAATTTAAATACTAAATATTAAAAATTTAATTATTAAAACTTTAAATTTTAAAATTTAAAAATTTAAATTTTAATATTTAAAAATTTAAATTTTAAAATTTAAAAATTTAAATACTAAATTTTAAACATTTAATTATTAAAACGTTAAATTTTAAAATTTAAAAATTTAAATTTTAAAATTTAAAAATTTAAATTTTAAAATTTAAAAATTTAAATTTTAAAATTTAAAAATTTAAATTTTAAAATTTAAAAATTTAAATTTTAAAATTTAAAAATTTAAATTTTAAAATTTAAAAATTTAAATTTGAATATTTAAAAATTTAAATTTTAAAATTTAAAAATTTAAATACTAAATTTTAAAAATTTAATTATTAAAACTTTAAATTTTAAAATTTAAAAATTTAAATACTAAATTTTAAAAATTTAATTACTAAAACTTTAAATTTTAAAATTTAAAAACTTAAATTTTAAAATTTAAAAATTTAAATTTTAAAATTTAAAAATTTAAATACTAAATTTAAAAAATTTAATTATAACAACTTTAAATTTTAAAATTTAAAAATTTAAAAATTTAAATACTAAATTTTAAATATTTAATTATTAAAACTTTAAATTTTAAAATTTAAAAATTTAAATACTAAATTTTAAAAATTTAAATATTAAAACTTTAAATTTTAAAATTTAAAAATTTAAATATTAAATTTTAAAAATTTGAATATTAAAACTTTAAATTTTAAAATTTAAAAATTTAAATACTAAATTTTTAAAATTGAATTATTAAAATTTTAAATTTTAAAATTTAAAAATTTAAATTTTAAAATTTAAAAATTTAAATTTTAAAATTTAAAAATTTAAATTTTAAAATTTAAAAATTTAAATTTTAAAATTTAAAAATTTAAATTTTAAAATTTAAAAATTTAAATTTTAAAATTTAAAAATTTTAATTTGAATATTTAAAAATTTAAATTTTAAAATTTAAAAATTTAAATACTAAATTTTAAAAATTTAATTATTAAAACTTTAAATTTTAAAATTTAAAAATTTAAAAATTTAAATACTAAATTTTAAATTATTTATTAAAATTTTAAATTTTAAAATTTAAAAATTTAAATACTAAATTTTAAAAATTTAATTATTAAAACTTTAACTTTTAAAATTTAAAAATTTAAATACTAAATATTAAAAATTTAATTATTAAAACTTTAAATTTTAAAATTTAAAAATTTAAATACTAAATTTAAAAAATTTAATTATAAAAACTTTAAATTTTAAAATTTAAAAATTTAAAAATTTAAATACCAAATTTTAAAAATTTAATTATTAAAACTTTAAATTTTAAAATTTAAAAATTTAAATACTAAATTTTAAAAATTTAAATATTAAAACTTTAAATTTTAAAATTTAAAAATTTAAATTTTAAAATTTAAAAATTTAAATTTTAAAATTTAAAAATTTAAATTTTAAAATACTAAATTTAAAAAATTTAATTATAAAAACTTTAAATTTTAAAATTTTAAAATTTAAAAATTTAAATACTAAATTTTAAAAATTTAATTATTAAAACTTTAAATTTTAAAATTTAAAAATTTAAATTTTAAAATTTAAAAATTTAAATTTTAAAATTTAAAAATTTAAATTTTAAAATACTAAATTTAAAAAATTTAATTATAAAAACTTTAAATTTTAAAATTTTAAAATTTAAAAATTTAAAAATTTAAATACTAAATTTTAAAAATTTAATTATTAAAACTTTAAATTTTAAAATTTAAAAATTTAAATACTAAATTTTAAAAATTTAAATATTAAAACTTTAAATTTTAAAATTTAAAAATTTAAATACTAAATTTTAAACTTTTAATTATTAAAACGTTAAATTTTAAAATTTAAAAATTTAAATTTTAAAATTTAAAAATTTAAATACTAAATTTTAATAATTTAAATATTTAAATACTCAATTTTAAAAATTTAATTATTAAAACTTTAAATTTTAAAATTTAAAAATTTAAAAATTTAAATACTAAATATTAAAAATTTAATTATTAAAACTTTAAATTTTAAAATTTAAAAATTTAAATTTTAATATTTAAAAATTTAAATTTTAAAATTTAAAAATTTAAATACTAAATTTTAAACATTTAATTATTAAAACGTTAAATTTTAAAATTTAAAAATTTAAATTTTAAAATTTAAAAATTTAAATTTTAAAATTTAAAAATTTAAATTTTAAAATTTAAAAATTTAAATTTTAAAATTTAAAAATTTAAATTTTAAAATTTAAAAATTTAAATTTTAAAATTTAAAAATTTAAATTTGAATATTTAAAAATTTAAATTTTAAAATTTAAAAATTTAAATACTAAATTTTAAAAATTTAATTATTAAAACTTTAAATTTTAAAATTTAAAAATTTAAATACTAAATTTTAAAAATTTAATTATTAAAACTTTAAATTTTAAAATTTAAAAACTTAAATTTTAAAATTTAAAAATTTAAATTTTAAAATTTAAAAATTTAAATACTAAATTTAAAAAATTTAATTATAACAACTTTAAATTTTAAAATTTAAAAATTTAAAAATTTAAATACTAAATTTTAAAAATTTAATTATTAAAACTTTAAATTTTAAAATTTAAAAATTTAAATACTAAATTTTAAAAATTTAAATATTAAAACTTTAAATTTTAAAATTTAAAAATTTAAATATTAAATTTTAAAAATTTGAATATTAAAACTTTAAATTTTAAAATTTAAAAATTTAAATACTAAATTTTTAAAATTGAATTATTAAAATTTTAAATTTTAAAATTTAAAAATTTAAATTTTAAAATTTAAAAATTTAAATTTTAAAATTTAAAAATTTAAATTTTAAAATTTAAAAATTTAAATTTTAAAATTTAAAAATTTAAATTTTAAAATTTAAAAATTTAAATTTTAAAATTTAAAAATTTTAATTTGAATATTTAAAAATTTAAATTTTAAAATTTAAAAATTTAAATACTAAATTTTAAAAATTTAATTATTAAAACTTTAAATTTTAAAATTTAAAAATTTAAAAATTTAAATACTAAATTTTAAATTATTTATTAAAATTTTAAATTTTAAAATTTAAAAATTTAAATACTAAATTTTAAAAATTTAATTATTAAAACTTTAACTTTTAAAATTTAAAAATTTAAATACTAAATATTAAAAATTTAATTATTAAAACTTTAAATTTTAAAATTTAAAAATTTAAATTTTAAAATTTAAAAATTTAAATTTTAAAATTTAAAAATTTAAATACTAAATTTAAAAAATTTAATTATAAAAACTTTAAATTTTAAAATTTAAAAATTTAAAAATTTAAATACTAAATTTTAAAAATTTAATTATTAAAACTTTAAATTTTAAAATTTAAAAATTTAAATACTAAATTTTAAAAATTTAAATATTAAAACTTTAAATTTTAAAATTTAAAAATTTAAATTTTAAAATTTAAAAATTTAAATTTTAAAATTTAAAAATTTAAATTTTAAAATACTAAATTTAAAAAATTTAATTATAAAAACTTTAAATTTTAAAATTTTAAAATTTAAAAATTTAAAAACTAAATTTTAAAAATTTAATTATTAAAACTTTAAATTTTAAAATTTAAAAATTTAAATTTTAAAATTTAAAAATTTAAATTTTAAAATTTAAAAATTTAAATTTTAAAATTTAAAAATTTAAATTTTAAAATACTAAATTTAAATTTTAAAATACTAAATTTAAAAAATTTAATTATAAAAACTTTAAATTTTAAAATTTTAAAATTTTAAAATTTAAAAATTTAAAAATTTAAATACTAAATTTTAAAAATTTAATTATTAAAACTTTAAATTTTAAAATTTAAAAATTTAAATACTAAATTTTAAAAATTTAAATATTAAAACTTTAAATTTTAAAATTTAAAAATTTAAATACTAAATTTTAAACTTTTAATTATTAAAACGTTAAATTTTAAAATTTAAAAATTTAAATTTTAAAATTTAAAAATTTAAATTTTAAAATTTAAAAATTTAAATACTAAATTTTAATAATTTAAATATTTAAATACTCAATTTTAAAAATTTAATTATTAAAACTTTAAATTTTAAAATTTAAAAATTTAAAAATTTAAATACTAAATATTAAAAATTTAATTATTAAAACTTTAAATTTTAAAATTTAAAAATTTAAATTTTAAAATTTAAAAATTTAAATTTTAAAATTTAAAAATTTAAATACTAAATTTTAAACATTTAATTATTAAAACGTTAAATTTTAAAATTTAAAAATTTAAATTTTAAAATTTAAAAATTTAAATTTTAAAATTTAAAAATTTAAATTTTAAAATTTAAAAATTTAAATTTTAAAATTTAAAAATTTAAATTTTAAAATTTAAAAATTTAAATTTTAAAATTTAAAAATTTAAATTTGAATATTTAAAAATTTAAATTTTAAAATTTAAAAATTTAAATACTAAATTTTAAAAATTTAATTATTAAAACTTTAAATTTTAAAATTTAAAAATTTAAATACTAAATTTTAAAAATTTAATTATTAAAACTTTAAATTTTAAAATTTAAAAACTTAAATTTTAAAATTTAAAAATTTAAATTTTAAAATTTAAAAATTTAAATACTAAATTTAAAAAATTTAATTATAACAACTTTAAATTTTAAAATTTAAAAATTTAAAAATTTAAATACTAAATTTTAAAAATTTAATTATTAAAACTTTAAATTTTAAAATTTAAAAATTTAAATACTAAATTTTAAAAATTTAAATATTAAAACTTTAAATTTTAAAATTTAAAAATTTAAATATTAAATTTTAAAAATTTGAATATTAAAACTTTAAATTTTAAAATTTAAAAATTTAAATACTAAATTTTTAAAATTGAATTATTAAAATTTTAAATTTTAAAATTTAAAAATTTAAATTTTAAAATTTAAAAATTTAAATTTTAAAATTTAAAAATTTAAATTTTAAAATTTAAAAATTTAAATTTTAAAATTTAAAAATTTAAATTTTAAAATTTAAAAATTTAAATACTAAATTTTAAAAATTTAATTTCAAAACTTTAAATTTTAAAATTTAAAAATTTAAATACTAAATTTTAATAATTTAAAAATTTAAATACTCAATTTTAAAAATTTAATTATTAAAACTTTAAATTTTAAAATTTAAAAATTTAAAAATTTAAATACTAAATATTAAAAATTTAATTATTAAAACTTTAAATTTTAAAATTTAAAAATTTAAATTTTAAAATTTAAAAATTTAAATTTTAAAATTTAAAAATTTAAATTTTAAAATTTAAAAATTTAAATACTAAATTTAAAAAATTTAATTATAAAAACTTTAAATTTTAAAATTTAAAAATTTAAAAATTTAAATACTAAATTTTAAAAATTTAATTATTAAAACTTTAAATTTTAAAATTTAAAAATTTAAATACTAAATTTTAAAAATTTAAATATTAAAACTTTAAATTTTAAAATTTAAAAATTTAAAAATTTAAATACTAAATATTAAAAATTTAATTATTAAAACTTTAAATTTTAAAATTTAAAAATTTAAATTTTAAAATTTAAAAATTTAAATTTTAAAATTTAAAAATTTAAATTTTAAAATTTAAAAATTTAAATTTTAAAATACTAAATTTAAAAAATTTAATTATAAAAACTTTAAATTTTAAAATTTTAAAATTTTAAAATTTAAAAATTTAAAAATTTAAATACTAAATTTTAAAAATTTAATTATTAAAACTTTAAATTTTAAAATTTAAACATTTAATTACTAAATTTTAAAAATTTAAATATTAAAACTTTAAATGTTAAAATTTAAAAATTTAAATACTAAATTTTAAACTTTTAATTATTAAAACGTTAAATTTTAAAATTTAAAAATTTAAATTTTAAAATTTAAAAATTTAAATTTTAAAATTTAAAAATTTAAATTTTAAAATTTAAAAATTTAAATTTTAAAATTTAAAAATTTAAATTTGAATATTTAAAAATTTAAATTTTAAAATTTAAAAATTTAAATACTAAATTTTAAAAATTTAATTATTAAAACTTTAAATTTTAAAATTTAAAAATTTAAAAATTTAAATACTAAATTTTAAAAATTTATTTATTAAAATTTTAAATTTTAAAATTTAAAAATTTAAATACTAAATTTTAAAAATTTAATTATTAAAACTTTAAATTTTAAAATTTAAAAATTTAAAAATTTAAATACTAAATATTAAAAATTTAATTATTAAAACTTTAAATTTTAAAATTTAAAAATTTAAATTTTAAAATTTAAAAATTTAAATTTTAAAATTTAAAAATTTAAATACTAAATTTAAAAAATTTAATTATAAAAACTTTAAATTTTAAAATTTAAAAATTTAAATACTAAATTTTAAAAATTTAATTATTAAAACTTTAAATTTTAAAATTTAAAAATTTAAATACTAAATTTTAAAAATTTAAATATTAAAACTTTAAATTTTAAAATTTAAAAATTTAAATATTAAATTTTAAAAATTTGAATATTAAAACTTTAAATTTTAAAATTTAAAAATTTAAATACTAAATTTTTAAAATTGAATTATTAAAATTTTAAATTTTAAAATTTAAAAATTTAAATTTTAAAATTTAAAAATTTAAATTTTAAAATTTAAAAATTTTAATTTGAATATTTAAAAATTTAAATTTTAAAATTTAAAAATTTAAATACTAAATTTTAAAAATTTAATTATTAAAACTTTAAATTTTAAAATTTAAAAATTTAAAAATTTAAATACTAAATTTTAAATTATTTATTAAAATTTTAAATTTTAAAATTTAAAAATTTAAATACTAAATTTTAAAAATTTAATTATTAAAACTTTAACTTTTAAAATTTAAAAATTTAAATACTAAATTTTAAAAATTTAATTATTAAAACTTTAAATTTTAAAATTTAAAAATTTAAATACTTAATTTTAAAAATTTGAATATTAAAACTTTAAATTTTAAAATTTAAAAATTTAAATTTTAAAATTTAAAAATTTAAATTTTAAAATTTAAAAATTTAAATTTTAAAATTTAAAAATTTAAATTTGAATATTTAAAAATTTAAATTTTAAAATTTAAAAATTTAAATACTAAATTTTAAAAATTTAATTATTAAAACTTTAAATTTTAAAATTTAAAAATTTAAATTTTAAAATTTAAAAATTTAAATTTTAAAATTTAAAAATTTAAATATTAAATTTTAAAAATTTGAATATTAAAACTTTAAATTTTAAAATTTAAAAATTTAAATACTAAATTTTTAAAATTGAATTATTAAAATTTTAAATTTTAAAATTTAAAAATTTAAATTTTAAAATTTAAAAATTTAAATTTTAAAATTTAAAAATTTAAATTTTAAAATTTAAAAATTTAAATTTTAAAATTTAAAAATTTAAATTTTAAAATTTAAAAATTTAAATACTAAATTTTAAAAATTTAATTTCAAAACTTTAAATTTTAAAATTTAAAAATTTAAATACTAAATTTTAATAATTTAAAAATTTAAATACTCAATTTTAAAAATTTAATTATTAAAACTTTAAATTTTAAAATTTAAAAATTTAAAAATTTAAATACTAAATATTAAAAATTTAATTATTAAAACTTTAAATTTTAAAATTTAAAAATTTAAATTTTAAAATTTAAAAATTTAAATTTTAAAATTTAAAAATTTAAATTTTAAAATTTAAAAATTTAAATACTAAATTTAAAAAATTTAATTATAAAAACTTTAAATTTTAAAATTTAAAAATTTAAAAATTTAAATACTAAATTTTAAAAATTTAATTATTAAAACTTTAAATTTTAAAATTTAAAAATTTAAATACTAAATTTTAAAAATTTAAATATTAAAACTTTAAATTTTAAAATTTAAAAATTTAAAAATTTAAATACTAAATATTAAAAATTTAATTATTAAAACTTTAAATTTTAAAATTTAAAAATTTAAATTTTAAAATTTAAAAATTTAAATTTTAAAATTTAAAAATTTAAATTTTAAAATTTAAAAATTTAAATTTTAAAATACTAAATTTAAAAAATTTAATTATAAAAACTTTAAATTTTAAAATTTTAAAATTTAAAAATTTAAAAATTTAAATACTAAATTTTAAAAATTTAATTATTAAAACTTTAAATTTTAAAATTTAAACATTTAATTACTAAATTTTAAAAATTTAAATATTAAAACTTTAAATGTTAAAATTTAAAAATTTAAATACTAAATTTTAAACTTTTAATTATTAAAACGTTAAATTTTAAAATTTAAAAATTTAAATTTTAAAATTTAAAAATTTAAATTTTAAAATTTAAAAATTTAAATTTTAAAATTTAAAAATTTAAATTTTAAAATTTAAAAATTTAAATTTGAATATTTAAAAATTTAAATTTTAAAATTTAAAAATTTAAATACTAAATTTTAAAAATTTAATTATTAAAACTTTAAATTTTAAAATTTAAAAATTTAAAAATTTAAATACTAAATTTTAAAAATTTATTTATTAAAATTTTAAATTTTAAAATTTAAAAATTTAAATACTAAATTTTAAAAATTTAATTATTAAAACTTTAAATTTTAAAATTTAAAAATTTAAAAATTTAAATACTAAATATTAAAAATTTAATTATTAAAACTTTAAATTTTAAAATTTAAAAATTTAAATTTTAAAATTTAAAAATTTAAATTTTAAAATTTAAAAATTTAAATACTAAATTTAAAAAATTTAATTATAAAAACTTTAAATTTTAAAATTTAAAAATTTAAATACTAAATTTTAAAAATTTAATTATTAAAACTTTAAATTTTAAAATTTAAAAATTTAAATACTAAATTTTAAAAATTTAAATATTAAAACTTTAAATTTTAAAATTTAAAAATTTAAATATTAAATTTTAAAAATTTGAATATTAAAACTTTAAATTTTAAAATTTAAAAATTTAAATACTAAATTTTTAAAATTGAATTATTAAAATTTTAAATTTTAAAATTTAAAAATTTAAATTTTAAAATTTAAAAATTTAAATTTTAAAATTTAAAAATTTTAATTTGAATATTTAAAAATTTAAATTTTAAAATTTAAAAATTTAAATACTAAATTTTAAAAATTTAATTATTAAAACTTTAAATTTTAAAATTTAAAAATTTAAAAATTTAAATACTAAATTTTAAATTATTTATTAAAATTTTAAATTTTAAAATTTAAAAATTTAAATACTAAATTTTAAAAATTTAATTATTAAAACTTTAACTTTTAAAATTTAAAAATTTAAATACTAAATTTTAAAAATTTAATTATTAAAACTTTAAATTTTAAAATTTAAAAATTTAAATACTTAATTTTAAAAATTTGAATATTAAAACTTTAAATTTTAAAATTTAAAAATTTAAATTTTAAAATTTAAAAATTTAAATTTTAAAATTTAAAAATTTAAATTTTAAAATTTAAAAATTTAAATTTGAATATTTAAAAATTTAAATTTTAAAATTTAAAAATTTAAATACTAAATTTTAAAAATTTAATTATTAAAACTTTAAATTTTAAAATTTAAAAATTTAAAAATTTAAATACTAAATTTTAAAAATTTATTTATTAAAATTTTAAATTTTAAAATTTAAAAATTTAAATACTAAATTTTAAAAATTTAATTATTAAAACTTTAAATTTTAAAATTTAAAAATTTAAAAATTTAAATACTAGATATTAAAAATTTAATTATTAAAACTTTAAATTTTAAAATTTAAAAATTTAAATTTTAAAATTTAAAAATTTAAATTTTAAAATTTAAAAATTTAAATACTAAATTTAAAAAATTTAATTATAAAAACTTTAAATTTTAAAATTTAAAAATTTAAATACTAAATTTTAAAAATTTAATTATTAAAACTTTAAATTTTAAAATTTAAAAATTTAAATACTAAATTTTAAAAATTTAAATATTAAAACTTTAAATTTTAAAATTTAAAAATTTAAATATTAAATTTTAAAAATTTGAATATTAAAACTTTAAATTTTAAAATTTAAAAATTTAAATACTAAATTTTTAAAATTGAATTATTAAAATTTTAAATTTTAAAATTTAAAAATTTAAATTTTAAAATTTAAAAATTTAAATTTTAAAATTTAAAAATTTAAATTTTAAAATTTAAAAATTTAAATTTTAAAATTTAAAAATTTAAATTTTAAAATTTAAAAATTTAAATTTTAAAATTTAAAAATTTAAATTTTAAAATTTAAAAATTTTAATTTGAATATTTAAAAATTTAAATTTTAAAATTTAAAAATTTAAATACTAAATTTTAAAAATTTAATTATTAAAACTTTAAATTTTAAAATTTAAAAATTTAAAAATTTAAATACTAAATTTTAAATTATTTATTAAAATTTTAAATTTTAAAATTTAAAAATTTAAATACTAAATTTTAAAAATTTAATTATTAAAACTTTAACTTTTAAAATTTAAAAATTTAAATACTAAATTTTAAAAATTTAATTATTAAAACTTTAAATTTTAAAATTTAAAAATTTAAATACTTAATTTTAAAAATTTGAATATTAAAACTTTAAATTTTAAAATTTAAAAATTTAAATTTTAAAATTTAAAAATTTAAATTTTAAAATTTAAAAATTTAAATACTAAATTTTAAAAATTTAATTTCAAAACTTTAAATTTTAAAATTTAAAAATTTAAATACTAAATTTTAATAATTTAAAAATTTAAATACTCAATTTTAAAAATTTAATTATTAAAACTTTAAATTTTAAAATTTAAAAATTTAAAAATTTAAATACTAAATATTAAAAATTTAATTATTAAAACTTTAAATTTTAAAATTTAAAAATTTAAATTTTAAAATTTAAAAATTTAAATTTTAAAATTTAAAAATTTAAATTTTAAAATTTAAAAATTTAAATACTAAATTTTAAAAATTTAATTTCAAAACTTTAAATTTTAAAATTTAAAAATTTAAATACTAAATTTTAATAATTTAAAAATTTAAATACTCAATTTTAAAAATTTAATTATTAAAACTTTAAATTTTAAAATTTAAAAATTTAAAAATTTAAATACTAAATATTAAAAATTTAATTATTAAAACTTTAAATTTTAAAATTTAAAAATTTAAATTTTAAAATTTAAAAATTTAAATTTTAAAATTTAAAAATTTAAATACTAAATTTTAAAAATTTAAATATTAAAACTTTAAATTTTAAAATTTAAAAATTTAAAAATTTAAATACTAAATATTAAAAATTTAATTATTAAAACTTTAAATTTTAAAATTTAAAAATTTAAATTTTAAAATTTAAAAATTTAAATTTTAAAATTTAAAAATTTAAATTTTAAAATTTAAAAATTTAAATTTTAAAATTTAAAAATTTAAATTTGAATATTTAAAAATTTAAATTTTAAAATTTAAAAATTTAAATACTAAATTTTAAAAATTTAATTATTAAAACTTTAAATTTTAAAATTTAAAAATTTAAAAATTTAAATACTAAATTTTAAAAATTTATTTATTAAAATTTTAAATTTTAAAATTTAAAAATTTAAATACTAAATTTTAAAAATTTAATTATTAAAACTTTAAATTTTAAAATTTAAAAATTTAAAAATTTAAATACTAGATATTAAAAATTTAATTATTAAAACTTTAAATTTTAAAATTTAAAAATTTAAATTTTAAAATTTAAAAATTTAAATTTTAAAATTTAAAAATTTAAATACTAAATTTAAAAAATTTAATTATAAAAACTTTAAATTTTAAAATTTAAAAATTTAAATACTAAATTTTAAAAATTTAATTATTAAAACTTTAAATTTTAAAATTTAAAAATTTAAATACTAAATTTTAAAAATTTAAATATTAAAACTTTAAATTTTAAAATTTAAAAATTTAAATATTAAATTTTAAAAATTTGAATATTAAAACTTTAAATTTTAAAATTTAAAAATTTAAATACTAAATTTTTAAAATTGAATTATTAAAATTTTAAATTTTAAAATTTAAAAATTTAAATTTTAAAATTTAAAAATTTAAATTTTAAAATTTAAAAATTTAAATTTTAAAATTTAAAAATTTAAATTTTAAAATTTAAAAATTTAAATTTTAAAATTTAAAAATTTAAATTTTAAAATTTAAAAATTTTAATTTGAATATTTAAAAATTTAAATTTTAAAATTTAAAAATTTAAATACTAAATTTTAAAAATTTAATTATTAAAACTTTAAATTTTAAAATTTAAAAATTTAAAAATTTAAATACTAAATTTTAAATTATTTATTAAAATTTTAAATTTTAAAATTTAAAAATTTAAATACTAAATTTTAAAAATTTAATTATTAAAACTTTAAATTTTAAAATTTAAAAATTTAAATACTAAATTTTAAAAATTTAAATATTAAAACTTTAAATTTTAAAATTTAAAAATTTAAATATTAAATTTTAAAAATTTGAATATTAAAACTTTAAATTTTAAAATTTAAAAACTTAAATACTAAATTTTTAAAATTGAATTATTAAAATTTTAAATTTTAAAATTTAAAAATTTAAGTTTTAAAATTTAAAAATTTAAATTTTAAAATTTAAAAATTTAAATTTTAAAATTTAAAAATTTAAATTTTAAAATTTAAAAATTTTAATTTGAATATTTAAAAATTTAAATTTTAAAATTTAAAAATTTAAATACTAAATTTTAAAAATTTAATTATTAAAACTTTAAATTTTAAAATTTAAAAATTTAAAAATTTAAATACTAAATTTTAAATTATTTATTAAAATTTTAAATTTTAAAATTTAAAAATTTAAATACTAAATTTTAAAAATTTAATTATTAAAACTTTAACTTTTAAAATTTAAAAATTTAAATACTAAATTTTAAAAATTTAATTATTAAAACTTTAAATTTTAAAATTTAAAAATTTAAATACTTAATTTTAAAAATTTGAATATTAAAACTTTAAATTTTAAAATTTAAAAATTTAAATTTTAAAATTTAAAAATTTAAATTTTAAAATTTAAAAATTTAAATTTGAATATTTAAAAATTTAAATTTTAAAATTTAAAAATTTAAATACTAAATTTTAAAAATTTAATTATTAAAACTTTAAATTTTAAAATTTAAAAATTTAAAAATTTAAATACTAAATTTTAAAAATTTATTTATTAAAATTTTAAATTTTAAAATTTAAAAATTTAAATACTAAATTTTAAAAATTTAATTATTAAAACTTTAAATTTTAAAATTTAAAAATTTAAAAATTTAAATACTAGATATTAAAAATTTAATTATTAAAACTTTAAATTTTAAAATTTAAAAATTTAAATTTTAAAATTTAAAAATTTAAATACTAAATTTAAAAAATTTAATTATAAAAACTTTAAATTTTAAAATTTAAAAATTTAAATACTAAATTTTAAAAATTTAATTATTAAAACTTTAAATTTTAAAATTTAAAAATTTAAATACTAAATTTTAAAAATTTAAATATTAAAACTTTAAATTTTAAAATTTAAAAATTTAAATATTAAATTTTAAAAATTTGAATATTAAAACTTTAAATTTTAAAATTTAAAAATTTAAATACTAAATTTTTAAAATTGAATTATTAAAATTTTAAATTTTAAAATTTAAAAATTTAAATTTTAAAATTTAAAAATTTAAATTTTAAAATTTAAAAATTTAAATTTTAAAATTTAAAAATTTAAATTTTAAAATTTAAAAATTTAAATTTTAAAATTTAAAAATTTAAATTTTAAAATTTAAAAATTTAAATTTTAAAATTTAAAAATTTTAATTTGAATATTTAAAAATTTAAATTTTAAAATTTAAAAATTTAAATACTAAATTTTAAAAATTTAATTATTAAAACTTTAAATTTTAAAATTTAAAAATTTAAAAATTTAAATACTAAATTTTAAATTATTTATTAAAATTTTAAATTTTAAAATTTAAAAATTTAAATACTAAATTTTAAAAATTTAATTATTAAAACTTTAACTTTTAAAATTTAAAAATTTAAATACTAAATTTTAAAAATTTAATTATTAAAACTTTAAATTTTAAAATTTAAAAATTTAAATACTTAATTTTAAAAATTTGAATATTAAAACTTTAAATTTTAAAATTTAAAAATTTAAATTTTAAAATTTAAAAATTTAAATTTTAAAATTTAAAAATTTAAATTTTAAAATTTAAAAATTTAAATTTGAATATTTAAAAATTTAAATTTTAAAATTTAAAAATTTAAATACTAAATTTTAAAAATTTAATTATTAAAACTTTAAATTTTAAAATTTAAAAATTTAAAAATTTAAATACTAAATTTTAAAAATTTATTTATTAAAATTTTAAATTTTAAAATTTAAAAATTTAAATACTAAATTTTAAAAATTTAATTATTAAAACTTTAAATTTTAAAATTTAAAAATTTAAAAATTTAAATACTAGATATTAAAAATTTAATTATTAAAACTTTAAATTTTAAAATTTAAAAATTTAAATTTTAAAATTTAAAAATTTAAATTTTAAAATTTAAAAATTTAAATACTAAATTTAAAAAATTTAATTATAAAAACTTTAAATTTTAAAATTTAAAAATTTAAATACTAAATTTTAAAAATTTAATTATTAAAACTTTAAATTTTAAAATTTAAAAATTTAAATACTAAATTTTAAAAATTTAAATATTAAAACTTTAAATTTTAAAATTTAAAAATTTAAATATTAAATTTTAAAAATTTGAATATTAAAACTTTAAATTTTAAAATTTAAAAATTTAAATACTAAATTTTTAAAATTGAATTATTAAAATTTTAAATTTTAAAATTTAAAAATTTAAATTTTAAAATTTAAAAATTTAAATTTTAAAATTTAAAAATTTAAATTTTAAAATTTAAAAATTTAAATTTTAAAATTTAAAAATTTAAATTTTAAAATTTAAAAATTTAAATTTTAAAATTTAAAAATTTAAATTTTAAAATTTAAAAATTTTAATTTGAATATTTAAAAATTTAAATTTTAAAATTTAAAAATTTAAATACTAAATTTTAAAAATTTAATTATTAAAACTTTAAATTTTAAAATTTAAAAATTTAAAAATTTAAATACTAAATTTTAAATTATTTATTAAAATTTTAAATTTTAAAATTTAAAAATTTAAATACTAAATTTTAAAAATTTAATTATTAAAACTTTAACTTTTAAAATTTAAAAATTTAAATACTAAATTTTAAAAATTTAATTATTAAAACTTTAAATTTTAAAATTTAAAAATTTAAATACTTAATTTTAAAAATTTGAATATTAAAACTTTAAATTTTAAAATTTAAAAATTTAAATTTTAAAATTTAAAAATTTAAATTTTAAAATTTAAAAATTTAAATACTAAATTTTAAAAATTTAATTTCAAAACTTTAAATTTTAAAATTTAAAAATTTAAATACTAAATTTTAATAATTTAAAAATTTAAATACTCAATTTTAAAAATTTAATTATTAAAACTTTAAATTTTAAAATTTAAAAATTTAAAAATTTAAATACTAAATATTAAAAATTTAATTATTAAAACTTTAAATTTTAAAATTTAAAAATTTAAATTTTAAAATTTAAAAATTTAAATTTTAAAATTTAAAAATTTAAATTTTAAAATTTAAAAATTTAAATACTAAATTTTAAAAATTTAAATATTAAAACTTTAAATTTTAAAATTTAAAAATTTAAAAATTTAAATACTAAATATTAAAAATTTAATTATTAAAACTTTAAATTTTAAAATTTAAAAATTTAAATTTTAAAATTTAAAAATTTAAATTTTAAAATTTAAAAATTTAAATTTTAAAATTTAAAAATTTAAATTTGAATATTTAAAAATTTAAATTTTAAAATTTAAAAATTTAAATACTAAATTTTAAAAATTTAATTATTAAAACTTTAAATTTTAAAATTTAAAAATTTAAAAATTTAAATACTAAATTTTAAAAATTTATTTATTAAAATTTTAAATTTTAAAATTTAAAAATTTAAATACTAAATTTTAAAAATTTAATTATTAAAACTTTAAATTTTAAAATTTAAAAATTTAAAAATTTAAATACTAGATATTAAAAATTTAATTATTAAAACTTTAAATTTTAAAATTTAAAAATTTAAATTTTAAAATTTAAAAATTTAAATTTTAAAATTTAAAAATTTAAATACTAAATTTAAAAAATTTAATTATAAAAACTTTAAATTTTAAAATTTAAAAATTTAAATACTAAATTTTAAAAATTTAATTATTAAAACTTTAAATTTTAAAATTTAAAAATTTAAATACTAAATTTTAAAAATTTAAATATTAAAACTTTAAATTTTAAAATTTAAAAATTTAAATATTAAATTTTAAAAATTTGAATATTAAAACTTTAAATTTTAAAATTTAAAAATTTAAATACTAAATTTTTAAAATTGAATTATTAAAATTTTAAATTTTAAAATTTAAAAATTTAAATTTTAAAATTTAAAAATTTAAATTTTAAAATTTAAAAATTTAAATTTTAAAATTTAAAAATTTAAATTTTAAAATTTAAAAATTTAAATTTTAAAATTTAAAAATTTAAATTTTAAAATTTAAAAATTTTAATTTGAATATTTAAAAATTTAAATTTTAAAATTTAAAAATTTAAATACTAAATTTTAAAAATTTAATTATTAAAACTTTAAATTTTAAAATTTAAAAATTTAAAAATTTAAATACTAAATTTTAAATTATTTATTAAAATTTTAAATTTTAAAATTTAAAAATTTAAATACTAAATTTTAAAAATTTAATTATTAAAACTTTAAATTTTAAAATTTAAAAATTTAAATACTAAATTTTAAAAATTTAAATATTAAAACTTTAAATTTTAAAATTTAAAAATTTAAATATTAAATTTTAAAAATTTGAATATTAAAACTTTAAATTTTAAAATTTAAAAATTTAAATACTAAATTTTTAAAATTGAATTATTAAAATTTTAAATTTTAAAATTTAAAAATTTAAGTTTTAAAATTTAAAAATTTAAATTTTAAAATTTAAAAATTTAAATTTTAAAATTTAAAAATTTAAATTTTAAAATTTAAAAATTTTAATTTGAATATTTAAAAATTTAAATTTTAAAATTTAAAAATTTAAATACTAAATTTTAAAAATTTAATTATTAAAACTTTAAATTTTAAAATTTAAAAATTTAAAAATTTAAATACTAAATTTTAAATTATTTATTAAAATTTTAAATTTTAAAATTTGAAAATTTAAATACTAAATTTTAAAAATTTAATTATTAAAACTTTAACTTTTAAAATTTAAAAATTTAAATACTAAATTTTAAAAATTTAATTATTAAAACTTTAAATTTTAAAATTTAAAAATTTAAATACTTAATTTTAAAAATTTGAATATTAAAACTTTAAATTTTAAAATTTAAAAATTTAAATTTTAAAATTTAAAAATTTAAATTTTAAAATTTAAAAATTTAAATTTTAAAATTTAAAAATTTAAATTTGAATATTTAAAAATTTAAATTTTAAAATTTAAAAATTTAAATACTAAATTTTAAAAATTTAATTATTAAAACTTTAAATTTTAAAATTTAAAAATTTAAAAATTTAAATACTAAATTTTAAAAATTTATTTATTAAAATTTTAAATTTTAAAATTTAAAAATTTAAATACTAAATTTTAAAAATTTAATTATTAAAACTTTAAATTTTAAAATTTAAAAATTTAAAAATTTAAATACTAGATATTAAAAATTTAATTATTAAAACTTTAAATTTTAAAATTTAAAAATTTAAATTTTAAAATTTAAAAATTTAAATTTTAAAATTTAAAAATTTAAATACTAAATTTAAAAAATTTAATTATAAAAACTTTAAATTTTAAAATTTAAAAATTTAAATACTAAATTTTAAAAATTTAATTATTAAAACTTTAAATTTTAAAATTTAAAAATTTAAATACTAAATTTTAAAAATTTAAATATTAAAACTTTAAATTTTAAAATTTAAAAATTTAAATATTAAATTTTAAAAATTTGAATATTAAAACTTTAAATTTTAAAATTTAAAAATTTAAATACTAAATTTTTAAAATTGAATTATTAAAATTTTAAATTTTAAAATTTAAAAATTTAAATTTTAAAATTTAAAAATTTAAATTTTAAAATTTAAAAATTTAAATTTTAAAATTTAAAAATTTAAATTTTAAAATTTAAAAATTTAAATTTTAAAATTTAAAAATTTAAATTTTAAAATTTAAAAATTTAAATTTTAAAATTTAAAAATTTTAATTTGAATATTTAAAAATTTAAATTTTAAAATTTAAAAATTTAAATACTAAATTTTAAAAATTTAATTATTAAAACTTTAAATTTTAAAATTTAAAAATTTAAAAATTTAAATACTAAATTTTAAATTATTTATTAAAATTTTAAATTTTAAAATTTAAAAATTTAAATACTAAATTTTAAAAATTTAATTATTAAAACTTTAACTTTTAAAATTTAAAAATTTAAATACTAAATTTTAAAAATTTAATTATTAAAACTTTAAATTTTAAAATTTAAAAATTTAAATACTTAATTTTAAAAATTTGAATATTAAAACTTTAAATTTTAAAATTTAAAAATTTAAATTTTAAAATTTAAAAATTTAAATTTTAAAATTTAAAAATTTAAATACTAAATTTTAAAAATTTAATTTCAAAACTTTAAATTTTAAAATTTAAAAATTTAAATACTAAATTTTAATAATTTAAAAATTTAAATACTCAATTTTAAAAATTTAATTATTAAAACTTTAAATTTTAAAATTTAAAAATTTAAAAATTTAAATACTAAATATTAAAAATTTAATTATTAAAACTTTAAATTTTAAAATTTAAAAATTTAAATTTTAAAATTTAAAAATTTAAATTTTAAAATTTAAAAATTTAAATTTTAAAATTTAAAAATTTAAATACTAAATTTTAAAAATTTAATTTCAATACTTTAAATTTTAAAATTTAAAAATTTAAATACTAAATTTTAATAATTTAAAAATTTAAATACTCAATTTTAAAAATTTAATTATTAAAACTTTAAATTTTAAAATTTAAAAATTTAAAAATTTAAATACTAAATATTAAAAATTTAATTATTAAAACTTTAAATTTTAAAATTTAAAAATTTAAATTTTAAAATTTAAAAATTTAAATTTTAAAATTTAAAAATTTAAATACTAAATTTTAAAAATTTAAATATTAAAACTTTAAATTTTAAAATTTAAAAATTTAAAAATTTAAATACTAAATATTAAAAATTTAATTATTAAAACTTTAAATTTTAAAATTTAAAAATTTAAATTTTAAAATTTAAAAATTTAAATTTTAAAATTTAAAAATTTAAATTTTAAAATTTAAAAATTTAAATTTGAATATTTAAAAATTTAAATTTTAAAATTTAAAAATTTAAATACTAAATTTTAAAAATTTAATTATTAAAACTTTAAATTTTAAAATTTAAAAATTTAAAAATTTAAATACTAAATTTTAAAAATTTATTTATTAAAATTTTAAATTTTAAAATTTAAAAATTTAAATACTAAATTTTAAAAATTTAATTATTAAAACTTTAAATTTTAAAATTTAAAAATTTAAAAATTTAAATACTAGATATTAAAAATTTAATTATTAAAACTTTAAATTTTAAAATTTAAAAATTTAAATTTTAAAATTTAAAAATTTAAATTTTAAAATTTAAAAATTTAAATACTAAATTTAAAAAATTTAATTATAAAAACTTTAAATTTTAAAATTTAAAAATTTAAATACTAAATTTTAAAAATTTAATTATTAAAACTTTAAATTTTAAAATTTAAAAATTTAAATACTAAATTTTAAAAATTTAAATATTAAAACTTTAAATTTTAAAATTTAAAAATTTAAATATTAAATTTTAAAAATTTGAATATTAAAACTTTAAATTTTAAAATTTAAAAATTTAAATACTAAATTTTTAAAATTGAATTATTAAAATTTTAAATTTTAAAATTTAAAAATTTAAATTTTAAAATTTAAAAATTTAAATTTTAAAATTTAAAAATTTAAATTTTAAAATTTAAAAATTTTAATTTGAATATTTAAAAATTTAAATTTTAAAATTTAAAAATTTAAATACTAAATTTTAAAAATTTAATTATTAAAACTTTAAATTTTAAAATTTAAAAATTTAAAAATTTAAATACTAAATTTTAAATTATTTATTAAAATTTTAAATTTTAAAATTTAAAAATTTAAATACTAAATTTTAAAAATTTAATTATTAAAACTTTAAATTTTAAAATTTAAAAATTTAAATACTAAATTTTAAAAATTTAAATATTAAAACTTTAAATTTTAAAATTTAAAAATTTAAATATTAAATTTTAAAAATTTGAATATTAAAACTTTAAATTTTAAAATTTAAAAATTTAAATACTAAATTTTTAAAATTGAATTATTAAAATTTTAAATTTTAAAATTTAAAAATTTAAGTTTTAAAATTTAAAAATTTAAATTTTAAAATTTAAAAATTTAAATTTTAAAATTTAAAAATTTAAATTTTAAAATTTAAAAATTTTAATTTGAATATTTAAAAATTTAAATTTTAAAATTTAAAAATTTAAATACTAAATTTTAAAAATTTAATTATTAAAACTTTAAATTTTAAAATTTAAAAATTTAAAAATTTAAATACTAAATTTTAAATTATTTATTAAAATTTTAAATTTTAAAATTTAAAAATTTAAATACTAAATTTTAAAAATTTAATTATTAAAACTTTAACTTTTAAAATTTAAAAATTTAAATACTAAATTTTAAAAATTTAATTATTAAAACTTTAAATTTTAAAATTTAAAAATTTAAATACTTAATTTTAAAAATTTGAATATTAAAACTTTAAATTTTAAAATTTAAAAATTTAAATTTTAAAATTTAAAAATTTAAATTTTAAAATTTAAAAATTTAAATTTTAAAATTTAAAAATTTAAATTTGAATATTTAAAAATTTAAATTTTAAAATTTAAAAATTTAAATACTAAATTTTAAAAATTTAATTATTAAAACTTTAAATTTTAAAATTTAAAAATTTAAAAATTTAAATACTAAATTTTAAAAATTTATTTATTAAAATTTTAAATTTTAAAATTTAAAAATTTAAATACTAAATTTTAAAAATTTAATTATTAAAACTTTAAATTTTAAAATTTAAAAATTTAAAAATTTAAATACTAGATATTAAAAATTTAATTATTAAAACTTTAAATTTTAAAATTTAAAAATTTAAATTTTAAAATTTAAAAATTTAAATTTTAAAATTTAAAAATTAAAATACTAAATTTAAAAAATTTAATTATAAAAACTTTAAATTTTAAAATTTAAAAATTTAAATACTAAATTTTAAAAATTTAATTATTAAAACTTTAAATTTTAAAATTTAAAAATTTAAATACTAAATTTTAAAAATTTAAATATTAAAACTTTAAATTTTAAAATTTAAAAATTTAAATATTAAATTTTAAAAATTTGAATATTAAAACTTTAAATTTTAAAATTTAAAAATTTAAATACTAAATTTTAAAAATTTAAATATTAAAACTTTAAATTTTAAAATTTAAAAATTTAAAAATTTAAATACTAAATATTAAAAATTTAATTATTAAAACTTTAAATTTTAAAATTTAAAAATTTAAATTTTAAAATTTAAAAATTTAAATTTTAAAATTTAAAAATTTAAATTTTAAAATTTAAAAATTTAAATTTTAAAATACTAAATTTAAAAAATTTAATTATAAAAACTTTAAATTTTAAAATTTTAAAATTTAAAAATTTAAATTTTAAAATACTAAATTTAAAAAATTTAATTATAAAAACTTTAAATTTTAAAATTTTAAAATTTAAAAATTTAAATACTAAATTTTAAAAATTTAAATATTAAAACTTTAAATTTTAAAATTTAAAAATTTAAATACTAAATTTTAAACTTTTAATTATTAAAACGTTAAATTTTAAAATTTAAAAATTTAAATTTTAAAATTTAAAAATTTAAATACTAAATTTTAAAAAGTTAATTTCAAAACTTTAAATTTTAAAATTTAAAAATTTAAATACTAAATTTTAATAATTTAAATATTTAAATACTCAATTTTAAAAATTTAATTATTAAAACTTTAAATTTTAAAATTTAAAAATTTAAATACTAAATAATAAAAATTTAATTATTAAAACTTTAAATTTTAAAATTTAAAAATTTAAATTTTAAAATTTAAAAATTTAAATTTTAAAATTTAAAAATTTAAATACTAAATTTTAAACATTTAATTATTAAAACGTTAAATTTTAAAATTTAAAAATTTAAATTTTAAAATTTAAAAATTTAAATTTTAAAATTTAAAAATTTAAATTTGAATATTTAAAAATTTAAATTTTAAAATTTAAAAATTTAAATACTAAATTTTAAAAATTTAATTATTAAAACTTTAAATTTTAAAATTTAAAAATTTAAAAATTTAAATACTAAATTTTAAAAATTTATTTATTAAAATTTTAAATTTTAAAATTTAAAAATTTAAATACTAAATTTTAAAAATTTAATTATTAAAACTTTAAATTTTAAAATTTAAAAATTTAAAAATTTAAATACTAGATATTAAAAATTTAATTATTAAAACTTTAAATTTTAAAATTTAAAAATTTAAATACTAAATTTTTAAAATTGAATTATTAAAATTTTAAATTTTAAAATTTAAAAATTTAAGTTTTAAAATTTAAAAATTTAAATTTTAAAATTTAAAAATTTAAATTTTAAAATTTAAAAATTTAAATTTTAAAATTTAAAAATTTTAATTTGAATATTTAAAAATTTAAATTTTAAAATTTAAAAATTTAAATATTAAATTTTAAAAATTTAATTATTAAAACTTTAAATTTTAAAATTTAAAAATTTAAAAATTTAAATACTAAATTTTAAATTATTTATTAAAATTTTAAATTTTAAAATTTAAAAATTTAAATACTAAATTTTAAAAATTTAATTATTAAAACTTTAACTTTTAAAATTTAAAAATTTAAATACTAAATTTTAAAAATTTAATTATTAAAACTTTAAATTTCAAAATTTAAAAATTTAAATACTTAATTTTAAAAATTTGAATATTAAAACTTTAAATTTTAAAATTTAAAAATTTAAATTTTAAAATTTAAAAATTTAAATTTTAAAATTTAAAAATTTAAATTTTAAAATTTAAAAATTTAAATTTGAATATTTAAAAATTTAAATTTTAAAATTTAAAAATTTAAATACTAAATTTTAAAAATTTAATTATTAAAACTTTAAATTTTAAAATTTAAAAATTTAAAAATTTAAATACTAAATTTTAAAAATTTATTTATTAAAATTTTAAATTTTAAAATTTAAAAATTTAAATACTAAATTTTAAAAATTTAATTATTAAAACTTTAAATTTTAAAATTTAAAAATTTAAAAATTTAAATACTAGATATTAAAAATTTAATTATTAAAACTTTAAATTTTAAAATTTAAAAATTTAAATTTTAAAATTTAAAAATTTAAATTTTAAAATTTAAAAATTAAAATACTAAATTTAAAAAATTTAATTATAAAAACTTTAAATTTTAAAATTTAAAAATTTAAATACTAAATTTTAAAAATTTAATTATTAAAACTTTAAATTTTAAAATTTAAAAATTTAAATACTAAATTTTAAAAATTTAAATATTAAAACTTTAAATTTTAAAATTTAAAAATTTAAATATTAAATTTTAAAAATTTGAATATTAAAACTTTAAATTTTAAAATTTAAAAATTTAAATACTAAATTTTTAAAATTGAATTATTAAAATTTTAAATTTTAAAATTTAAAAATTTAAATTTTAAAATTTAAAAATTTAAATTTTAAAATTTAAAAATTTAAATTTTAAAATTTAAAAATTTAAATTTTAAAATTTAAAAATTTAAATTTTAAAATTTAAAAATTTAAATACTAAATTTTAAAAATTTAATTATTAAAACTTTAAATTTTAAAATTTAAAAATTTAAAAATTTAAATACTAAATTTTAAATTATTTATTAAAATTTTAAATTTTAAAATTTAAAAATTTAAATACTAAATTTTAAAAATTTAATTATTAAAACTTTAACTTTTAAAATTTAAAAATTTAAATACTAAATTTTAAAAATTTAATTATTAAAACTTTAAATTTTAAAATTTAAAAATTTAAATACTTAATTTTAAAAATTTGAATATTAAAACTTTAAATTTTAAAATTTAAAAATTTAAATTTTAAAATTTAAAAATTTAAATTTTAAAATTTAAAAATTTAAATACTAAATTTTAAAAATTTAATTTCAAAACTTTAAATTTTAAAATTTAAAAATTTAAATACTAAATTTTAATAATTTAAAAATTTAAATACTCAATTTTAAAAATTTAATTATTAAAACTTTAAATTTTAAAATTTAAAAATTTAAAAATTTAAATACTAAATATTAAAAATTTAATTATTAAAACTTTAAATTTTAAAATTTAAAAATTTAAATTTTAAAATTTAAAAATTTAAATTTTAAAATTTAAAAATTTAAATTTTAAAATTTAAAAATTTAAATACTAAATTTTAAAAATTTAATTTCAAAACTTTAAATTTTAAAATTTAAAAATTTAAATACTAAATTTTAATAATTTAAAAATTTAAATACTCAATTTTAAAAATTTAATTATTAAAACTTTAAATTTTAAAATTTAAAAATTTAAAAATTTAAATACTAAATATTAAAAATTTAATTATTAAAACTTTAAATTTTAAAATTTAAAAATTTAAATTTTAAAATTTAAAAATTTAAATTTTAAAATTTAAAAATTTAAATACTAAATTTTAAAAATTTAAATATTATAACTTTAAATTTTAAAATTTAAAAATTTAAAAATTTAAATACTAAATATTAAAAATTTAATTATTAAAACTTTAAATTTTAAAATTTAAAAATTTAAATTTTAAAATTTAAAAATTTAAATTTTAAAATTTAAAAATTTAAATTTTAAAATTTAAAAATTTAAATTTGAATATTTAAAAATTTAAATTTTAAAATTTAAAAATTTAAATACTAAATTTTAAAAATTTAATTATTAAAACTTTAAATTTTAAAATTTAAAAATTTAAAAATTTAAATACTAAATTTTAAAAATTTATTTATTAAAATTTTAAATTTTAAAATTTAAAAATTTAAATACTAAATTTTAAAAATTTAATTATTAAAACTTTAAATTTTAAAATTTAAAAATTTAAAAATTTAAATACTAGATATTAAAAATTTAATTATTAAAACTTTAAATTTTAAAATTTAAAAATTTAAATTTTAAAATTTAAAAATTTAAATTTTAAAATTTAAAAATTTAAATACTAAATTTAAAAAATTTAATTATAAAAACTTTAAATTTTAAAATTTAAAAATTTAAATACTAAATTTTAAAAATTTAATTATTAAAACTTTAAATTTTAAAATTTAAAAATTTAAATACTAAATTTTAAAAATTTAAATATTAAAACTTTAAATTTTAAAATTTAAAAATTTAAATATTAAATTTTAAAAATTTGAATATTAAAACTTTAAATTTTAAAATTTAAAAATTTAAATACTAAATTTTTAAAATTGAATTATTAAAATTTTAAATTTTAAAATTTAAAAATTTAAATTTTAAAATTTAAAAATTTAAATTTTAAAATTTAAAAATTTAAATTTTAAAATTTAAAAATTTAAATTTTAAAATTTAAAAATTTAAATTTTAAAATTTAAAAATTTAAATTTTAAAATTTAAAAATTTTAATTTGAATATTTAAAAATTTAAATTTTAAAATTTAAAAATTTAAATACTAAATTTTAAAAATTTAATTATTAAAACTTTAAATTTTAAAATTTAAAAATTTAAAAATTTAAATACTAAATTTTAAATTATTTATTAAAATTTTAAATTTTAAAATTTAAAAATTTAAATACTAAATTTTAAAAATTTAATTATTAAAACTTTAACTTTTAAAATTTAAAAATTTAAATACTAAATTTTAAAAATTTAATTATTAAAATTTTAAATTTTAAAATTTAAAAATTTAAATACTTAATTTTAAAAATTTGAATATTAAAACTTTAAATTTTAAAATTTAAAAATTTAAATTTTAAAATTTAAAAATTTAAATTTTAAAATTTAAAAATTTAAATTTTAAAATTTAAAAATTTAAATTTGAATATTTAAAAATTTAAATTTTAAAATTTAAAAATTTAAATACTAAATTTTAAAAATTTAATTATTAAAACTTTAAATTTTAAAATTTAAAAATTTAAAAATTTAAATACTAAATTTTAAAAATTTATTTATTAAAATTTTAAATTTTAAAATTTAAAAATTTAAATACTAAATTTTAAAAATTTAATTATTAAAACTTTAAATTTTAAAATTTAAAAATTTAAAAATTTAAATACTAGATATTAAAAATTTAATTATTAAAACTTTAAATTTTAAAATTTAAAAATTTAAATTTTAAAATTTAAAAATTTAAATTTTAAAATTTAAAAATTTAAATACTAAATTTAAAAAATTTAATTATAAAAACTTTAAATTTTAAAATTTAAAAATTTAAATACTAAATTTTAAAAATTTAATTATTAAAACTTTAAATTTTAAAATTTAAAAATTTAAATACTAAATTTTAAAAATTTAAATATTAAAACTTTAAATTTTAAAATTTAAAAATTTAAATATTAAATTTTAAAAATTTGAATATTAAAACTTTAAATTTTAAAATTTAAAAATTTAAATACTAAATTTTTAAAATTGAATTATTAAAATTTTAAATTTTAAAATTTAAAAATTTAAATTTTAAAATTTAAAAATTTAAATTTTAAAATTTAAAAATTTAAATTTTAAAATTTAAAAATTTAAATTTTAAAATTTAAAAATTTAAATTTTAAAATTTAAAAATTTAAATTTTAAAATTTAAAAATTTAAATTTTAAAATTTAAAAATTTTAATTTGAATATTTAAAAATTTAAATTTTAAAATTTAAAAATTTAAATACTAAATTTTAAAAATTTAATTATTAAAACTTTAAATTTTAAAATTTAAAAATTTAAAAATTTAAATACTAAATTTTAAATTATTTATTAAAATTTTAAATTTTAAAATTTAAAAATTTAAATACTAAATTTTAAAAATTTAATTATTAAAACTTTAACTTTTAAAATTTAAAAATTTAAATACTAAATTTTAAAAATTTAATTATTAAAACTTTAAATTTTAAAATTTAAAAATTTAAATACTTAATTTTAAAAATTTGAATATTAAAACTTTAAATTTTAAAATTTAAAAATTTAAATTTTAAAATTTAAAAATTTAAATTTTAAAATTTAAAAATTTAAATACTAAATTTTAAAAATTTAATTTCAAAACTTTAAATTTTAAAATTTAAAAATTTAAATACTAAATTTTAATAATTTAAAAATTTAAATACTCAATTTTAAAAATTTAATTATTAAAACTTTAAATTTTAAAATTTAAAAATTTAAAAATTTAAATACTAAATATTAAAAATTTAATTATTAAAACTTTAAATTTTAAAATTTAAAAATTTAAATTTTAAAATTTAAAAATTTAAATTTTAAAATTTAAAAATTTAAATACTAAATTTTAAAAATTTAATTTCAAAACTTTAAATTTTAAAATTTAAAAATTTAAATACTAAATTTTAATAATTTAAAAATTTAAATACTCAATTTTAAAAATTTAATTATTAAAACTTTAAATTTTAAAATTTAAAAATTTAAAAATTTAAATACTAAATATTAAAAATTTAATTATTAAAACTTTAAATTTTAAAATTTAAAAATTTAAATTTTAAAATTTAAAAATTTAAATTTTAAAATTTAAAAATTTAAATACTAAATTTTAAAAATTTAAATATTAAAACTTTAAATTTTAAAATTTAAAAATTTAAAAATTTAAATACTAAATATTAAAAATTTAATTATTAAAACTTTAAATTTTAAAATTTAAAAATTTAAATTTTAAAATTTAAAAATTTAAATTTTAAAATTTAAAAATTTAAATTTTAAAATACTAAATTTAAAAAATTTAATTATAAAAACTTTGAATTTTAAAATTTTAAAATTTAAAAATTTAAAAATTTAAATACTAAATTTTAAAAATTTAATTATTAAAACTTTAAATTTTAAAATTTAAAAATTTAAATACTAAATTTTAAAAATTTAAATATTAAAACTTTAAATTTTAAAATTTAAAAATTTAAAAATTTAAATACTAAATATTAAAAATTTAATTATTAAAACTTTAAATTTTAAAATTTAAAAATTTAAATTTTAAAATTTAAAAATTTAAATTTTAAAATTTAAAAATTTAAATTTTAAAATTTAAAAATTTAAATTTTAAAATTTAAAAATTTAAATTTTAAAATACTAAATTTAAAAAATTTAATTATAAAAACTTTAAATTTTAAAATTTTAAAATTTAAAAATTTAAATACTAAATTTTAAAAATTTAAATATTAAAACTTTAAATTTTAAAATTTAAAAATTTAAATACTAAATTTTAAACTTTTAATTATTAAAACGTTAAATTTTAAAATTTAAAAATTTAAATTTTAAAATTTAAAAATTTAAATACTAAATTTTAAAAAGTTAATTTCAAAACTTTAAATTTTAAAATTTAAAAATTTAAATACTAAATTTTAATAATTTAAATATTTAAATACTCAATTTTAAAAATTTAATTATTAAAACTTTAAATTTTAAAATTTAAAAATTTAAAAATTTAAATACTAAATAATAAAAATTTAATTATTAAAACTTTAAATTTTAAAATTTAAAAATTTAAATTTTAAAATTTAAAAATTTAAATTTTAAAATTTAAAAATTTAAATACTAAATTTTAAACATTTAATTATTAAAACGTTAAATTTTAAAATTTAAAAATTTAAATTTTAAAATTTAAAAATTTAAATTTTAAAATTTAAAAATTTAAATTTGAATATTTAAAAATTTAAATTTTAAAATTTAAAAATTTAAATACTAAATTTTAAAAATTTAATTATTAAAACTTTAAATTTTAAAATTTAAAAATTTAAAAATTTAAATACTAAATTTTAAAAATTTATTTATTAAAATTTTAAATTTTAAAATTTAAAAATTTAAATACTAAATTTTAAAAATTTAATTATTAAAACTTTAAATTTTAAAATTTAAACATTTAATTACTAAATTTTAAAAATTTAAATATTAAAACTTTAAATGTTAAAATTTAAAAATTTAAATACTAAATTTTAAACTTTTAATTATTAAAACGTTAAATTTTAAAATTTAAAAATTTAAATTTTAAAATTTAAAAATTTAAATTTTAAAATTTAAAAATTTAAATTTTAAAATTTAAAAATTTAAATTTGAATATTTAAAAATTTAAATTTTAAAATTTAAAAATTTAAATACTAAATTTTAAAAATTTAATTATTAAAACTTTAAATTTTAAAATTTAAAAATTTAAAAATTTAAATACTAAATTTTAAAAATTTATTTATTAAAATTTTAAATTTTAAAATTTAAAAATTTAAATACTAAATTTTAAAAATTTAATTATTAAAACTTTAAATTTTAAAATTTAAAAATTTAAAAATTTAAATACTAGATATTAAAAATTTAATTATTAAAACTTTAAATTTTAAAATTTAAAAATTTAAATTTTAAAATTTAAAAATTTAAATTTTAAAATTTAAAAATTTAAATACTAAATTTAAAAAATTTAATTATAAAAACTTTAAATTTTAAAATTTAAAAATTTAAATACTAAATTTTAAAAATTTAATTATTAAAACTTTAAATTTTAAAATTTAAAAATTTAAATACTAAATATTAAAAATTTAAATATTAAAACTTTAAATTTTAAAATTTAAAAATTTAAATATTAAATTTTAAAAATTTGAATATTAAAACTTTAAATTTTAAAATTTAAAAATTTAAATACTAAATTTTTAAAATTGAATTATTAAAATTTTAAATTTTAAAATTTAAAAATTTAAATTTTAAAATTTAAAAATTTAAATTTTAAAATTTAAAAATTTAAATTTTAAAATTTAAAAATTTAAATTTTAAAATTTAAAAATTTAAATACTAAATTTTAAAAATTTAATTATTAAAACTTTAAATTTTAAAATTTAAAAATTTAAATACTAAATATTAAAAATTTAAATATTAAAACTTTAAATTTTAAAATTTAAAAATTTAAATATTAAATTTTAAAAATTTGAATATTAAAACTTTAAATTTTAAAATTTAAAAATTTAAATACTAAATTTTTAAAATTGAATTATTAAAATTTTAAATTTTAAAATTTAAAAATTTAAATTTTAAAATTTAAAAATTTAAATTTTAAAATTTAAAAATTTAAATTTTAAAATTTAAAAATTTAAATTTTAAAATTTAAAAATTTAAATTTTAAAATTTAAAAATTTTAATTTGAATATTTAAAAATTTAAATTTTAAAATTTAAAAATTTAAATACTAAATTTTAAAAATTTAATTATTAAAACTTTAAATTTTAAAATTTAAAAATTTAAAAATTTAAATACTAAATTTTAAATTATTTATTAAAATTTTAAATTTTAAAATTTAAAAATTTAAATACTAAATTTTAAAAATTTAATTATTAAAACTTTAACTTTTAAAATTTAAAAATTTAAATACTAAATTTTAAAAATTTAATTATTAAAACTTTAAATTTTAAAATTTAAAAATTTAAATACTTAATTTTAAAAATTTGAATATTAAAACTTTAAATTTTAAAATTTAAAAATTTAAATTTTAAAATTTAAAAATTTAAATTTTAAAATTTAAAAATTTAAATACTAAATTTTAAAAATTTAATTTCAAAACTTTAAATTTTAAAATTTAAAAATTTAAATACTAAATTTTAATAATTTAAAAATTTAAATACTCAATTTTAAAAATTTAATTATTAAAACTTTAAATTTTAAAATTTAAAAATTTAAAAATTTAAATACTAAATATTAAAAATTTAATTATTAAAACTTTAAATTTTAAAATTTAAAAATTTAAATTTTAAAATTTAAAAATTTAAATTTTAAAATTTAAAAATTTAAATACTAAATTTTAAAAATTTAATTTCAAAACTTTAAATTTTAAAATTTAAAAATTTAAATACTAAATTTTAATAATTTAAAAATTTAAATACTCAATTTTAAAAATTTAATTATTAAAACTTTAAATTTTAAAATTTAAAAATTTAAAAATTTAAATACTAAATATTAAAAATTTAATTATTAAAACTTTAAATTTTAAAATTTAAAAATTTAAATTTTAAAATTTAAAAATTTAAATTTTAAAATTTAAAAATTTAAATACTAAATTTTAAAAATTTAAATATTAAAACTTTAAATTTTAAAATTTAAAAATTTAAAAATTTAAATACTAAATATTAAAAATTTAATTATTAAAACTTTAAATTTTAAAATTTAAAAATTTAAATTTTAAAATTTAAAAATTTAAATTTTAAAATTTAAAAATTTAAATTTTAAAATACTAAATTTAAAAAATTTAATTATAAAAACTTTAAATTTTAAAATTTTAAAATTTAAAAATTTAAAAATTTAAATACTAAATTTTAAAAATTTAATTATTAAAACTTTAAATTTTAAAATTTAAAAATTTAAATACTAAATTTTAAAAATTTAAATTTTAAAACTTTAAATTTTAAAATTTAAAAATTTAAAAATTTAAATACTAAATATTAAAAATTTAATTATTAAAACTTTAAATTTTAAAATTTAAAAATTTAAATTTTAAAATTTAAAAATTTAAATTTTAAAATTTAAAAATTTAAATTTTAAAATTTAAAAATTTAAATTTTAAAATACTAAATTTAAAAAATTTAATTATAAAAACTTTAAATTTTAAAATTTTAAAATTTAAAAATTTAAATTTTAAAATACTAAATTTAAAAAATTTAATTATAAAAACTTTAAATTTTAAAATTTTAAAATTTAAAAATTTAAATACTAAATTTTAAAAATTTAAATATTAAAACTTTAAATTTTAAAATTTAAAAATTTAAATACTAAATTTTAAACTTTTAATTATTAAAACGTTAAATTTTAAAATTTAAAAATTTAAATTTTAAAATTTAAAAATTTAAATACTAAATTTTAAAAAGTTAATTTCAAAACTTTAAATTTTAAAATTTAAAAATTTAAATACTAAATTTTAATAATTTAAATATTTAAATACTCAATTTTAAAAATTTAATTATTAAAACTTTAAATTTTAAAATTTAAAAATTTAAATACTAAATAATAAAAATTTAATTATTAAAACTTTAAATTTTAAAATTTAAAAATTTAAATTTTAAAATTTAAAAATTTAAATTTTAAAATTTAAAAATTTAAATACTAAATTTTAAACATTTAATTATTAAAACGTTAAATTTTAAAATTTAAAAATTTAAATTTTAAAATTTAAAAATTTAAATTTTAAAATTTAAAAATTTAAATTTGAATATTTAAAAATTTAAATTTTAAAATTTAAAAATTTAAATACTAAATTTTAAAAATTTAATTATTAAAACTTTAAATTTTAAAATTTAAAAATTTAAAAATTTAAATACTAAATTTTAAAAATTTATTTATTAAAATTTTAAATTTTAAAATTTAAAAATTTAAATACTAAATTTTAAAAATTTAATTATTAAAACTTTAAATTTTAAAATTTAAAAATTTAAAAATTTAAATACTAGATATTAAAAATTTAATTATTAAAACTTTAAATTTTAAAATTTAAAAATTTAAATTTTAAAATACTAAATTTAAAAAATTTAATTATAAAAACTTTATATTTTAAAATTTTAAAATTTAAAAATTTAAAAATTTAAATACTAAATTTTAAAAATTTAATTTTTAAAACTTTAAATTTTAAAATTTAAACATTTAATTACTAAATTTTAAAAATTTAAATATTAAAACTTTAAATGTTAAAATTTAAAAATTTAAATACTAAATTTTAAACTTTTAATTATTAAAACGTTAAATTTTAAAATTTAAAAATTTAAATTTTAAAATTTAAAAATTTAAATTTTAAAATTTAAAAATTTAAATTTTAAAATTTAAAAATTTAAATTTTAAAATTTAAAAATTTAAATTTTAAAATTTAAAAATTTTAATTTGAATATTTAAAAATTTAAATTTTAAAATTTAAAAATTTAAATACTAAATTTTAAAAATTTAATTATTAAAACTTTAAATTTTAAAATTTAAAAATTTAAAAATTTAAATACTAAATTTTAAATTATTTATTAAAATTTTAAATTTTAAAATTTAAAAATTTAAATATTAAATTTTAAAAATTTAATTATTAAAACTTTAACTTTTAAAATTTAAAAATTTAAATACTAAATTTTAAAAATTTAATTATTAAAACTTTAAATTTTAAAATTTAAAAATTTAAATACTTAATTTTAAAAATTTGAATATTAAAACTTTAAATTTTAAAATTTAAAAATTTAAATTTTAAAATTTAAAAATTTAAATTTTAAAATTTAAAAATTTAAATACTAAATTTTAAAAATTTAATTTCAAAACTTTAAATTTTAAAATTTAAAAATTTAAATACTAAATTTTAATAATTTAAAAATTTAAATACTCAATTTTAAAAATTTAATTATTAAAACTTTAAATTTTAAAATTTAAAAATTTAAAAATTTAAATACTAAATATTAAAAATTTAATTATTAAAACTTTAAATTTTAAAATTTAAAAATTTAAATTTTAAAATTTAAAAATTTAAATTTTAAAATTTAAAAATTTAAATACTAAATTTTAAAAATTTAATTTCAAAACTTTAAATTTTAAAATTTAAAAATTTAAATACTAAATTTTAATAATTTAAAAATTTAAATACTCAATTTTAAAAATTTAATTATTAAAACTTTAAATTTTAAAATTTAAAAATTTAAAAATTTAAATACTAAATATTAAAAATTTAATTATTAAAACTTTAAATTTTAAAATTTAAAAATTTAAATTTTAAAATTTAAAAATTTAAATTTTAAAATTTAAAAATTTAAATACTAAATTTTAAAAATTTAAATATTAAAACTTTAAATTTTAAAATTTAAAAATTTAAAAATTTAAATACTAAATATTAAAAATTTAATTATTAAAACTTTAAATTTTAAAATTTAAAAATTTAAATTTTAAAATTTAAAAATTTAAATTTTAAAATTTAAAAATTTAAATTTTAAAATACTAAATTTAAAAAATTTAATTATAAAAACTTTAAATTTTAAAATTTTAAAATTTAAAAATTTAAAAATTTAAATACTAAATTTTAAAAATTTAATTATTAAAACTTTAAATTTTAAAATTTAAAAATTTAAATACTAAATTTTAAAAATTTAAATATTAAAACTTTAAATTTTAAAATTTAAAAATTTAAAAATTTAAAAATTTAAATACTAAATATTAAAAATTTAATTATTAAAACTTTAAATTTTAAAATTTAAAAATTTAAATTTTAAAATTTAAAAATTTAAATTTTAAAATTTAAAAATTTAAATTTTAAAATTTAAAAATTTAAATTTTAAAATACTAAATTTAAAAAATTTAATTATAAAAACTTTAAATTTTAAAATTTTAAAATTTAAAAATTTAAATTTTAAAATACTAAATTTAAAAAATTTAATTATTAAAACTTTAAATTTTAAAATATAAAAATTTAAATACTAAATTTTAAACTTTTAATTATTAAAACGTTAAATTTTAAAATTTAAAAATTTAAATTTTAAAATTTAAAAATTAAAATACTAAATTTTAAAAAGTTAATTTCAAAACTTTAAATTTTAAAATTTAAAAATTTAAATACTAAATTTTAATAATTTAAATATTTAAATACTCAATTTTAAAAATTTAATTATTAAAACTTTAAATTTTAAAATTTAAAAATTTAAATACTAAATAATAAAAATTTAATTATTAAAACTTTAAATTTTAAAATTTAAAAATTTAAATTTTAAAATTTAAAAATTTAAATTTTAAAATTTAAAAATTTAAATACTAAATTTTAAACATTTAATTATTAAAACGTTAAATTTTAAAATTTAAAAATTTAAATTTTAAAATTTAAAAATTTAAATTTTAAAATTTAAAAATTTAAATTTGAATATTTAAAAATTTAAATTTTAAAATTTAAAAATTTAAATACTAAATTTTAAAAATTTAATTATTAAAACTTTAAATTTTAAAATTTAAAAATTTAAAAATTTAAATACTAAATTTTAAAAATTTATTTATTAAAATTTTAAATTTTAAAATTTAAAAATTTAAATACTAAATTTTAAAAATTTAATTATTAAAACTTTAAATTTTAAAATTTAAACATTTAATTACTAAATTTTAAAAATTTAAATATTAAAACTTTAAATGTTAAAATTTAAAAATTTAAATACTAAATTTTAAACTTTTAATTATTAAAACGTTAAATTTTAAAATTTAAAAATTTAAATTTTAAAATTTAAAAATTTAAAAATTTAAATACTAAATTTTAAAAATTTATTTATTAAAATTTTAAATTTTAAAATTTAAAAATTTAAATACTAAATTTTAAAAATTTAATTATTAAAACTTTAAATTTTAAAATTTAAAAATTTAAAAATTTAAATACTAGATATTAAAAATTTAATTATTAAAACTTTAAATTTTAAAATTTAAAAATTTAAATTTTAAAATTTAAAAATTTAAATTTTAAAATTTAAAAATTTAAATACTAAATTTAAAAAATTTAATTATAAAAACTTTAAATTTTAAAATTTAAAAATTTAAATACTAAATTTTAAAAATTTAATTATTAAAACTTTAAATTTTAAAATTTAAAAATTTAAATACTAAATTTTAAAAATTTAAATATTAAAACTTTAAATTTTAAAATTTAAAAATTTAAATATTAAATTTTAAAAATTTGAATATTAAAACTTTAAATTTTAAAATTTAAAAATTTAAATACCAAATTTTTAAAATTGAATTATTAAAATTTTAAATTTTAAAATTTAAAAATTTAAATTTTAAAATTTAAAAATTTAAATTTTAAAATTTAAAAATTTAAATTTTAAAATTTAAAAATTTAAATTTTAAAATTTAAAAATTTAAATTTTAAAATTTAAAAATTTAAATTTTAAAATTTAAAAATTTTAATTTGAATATTTAAAAATTTAAATTTTAAAATTTAAAAATTTAAATACTAAATTTTAAAAATTTAATTATTAAAACTTTAAATTTTAAAATTTAAAAATTAAAAAATTTAAATACTAAATTTTAAATTATTTATTAAAATTTTAAATTTTAAAATTTAAAAATTTAAATACTAAATTTTAAAAATTTAATTATTAAAACTTTAACTTTTAAAATTTAAAAATTTAAATACTAAATTTTAAAAATTTAATTATTAAAACTTTAAATTTTAAAATTTAAAAATTTAAATACTTAATTTTAAAAATTTGAATATTATAACTTTAAATTTTAAAATTTAAAAATTTAAATTTTAAAATTTAAAAATTTAAATTTTAAAATTTAAAAATTTAAATACTAAATTTTAAAAATTTAATTTCAAAACTTTAAATTTTAAAATTTAAAAATTTAAATACTAAATTTTAATAATTTAAAAATTTAAATACTCAATTTTAAAAATTTAATTATTAAAACTTTAAATTTTAAAATTTAAAAATTTAAATACTAAATAATAAAAATTTAATTATTAAAACTTTAAATTTTAAAATTTAAAAATTTAAATTTTAAAATTTAAAAATTTAAATTTTAAAATTTAAAAATTTAAATACTAAATTTTAAACATTTAATTATTAAAACGTTAAATTTTAAAATTTAAAAATTTAAATTTTAAAATTTAAAAATTTAAATTTTAAAATTTAAAAATTTAAATTTGAATATTTAAAAATTTAAATTTTAAAATTTAAAAATTTAAATACTAAATTTTAAAAATTTAATTATTAAAACTTTAAATTTTAAAATTTAAAAATTTAAAAATTTAAATACTAAATTTTAAAAATTTATTTATTAAAATTTTAAATTTTAAAATTTAAAAATTTAAATACTAAATTTTAAAAATTTAATTATTAAAACTTTAAATTTTAAAATTTAAAAATTTAAAAATTTAAATACCAGATATTAAAAATTTAATTATTAAAACTTTAAATTTTAAAATTTAAAAATTTAAATTTTAAAATACTAAATTTAAAAAATTTAATTATAAAAACTTTAAATTTTAAAATTTTAAAATTTAAAAATTTAAAAATTTAAATACTAAATTTTAAAAATTTAATTATTAAAACTTTAAATTTTAAAATTTAAACATTTAATTACTAAATTTTAAAAATTTAAATATTAAAACTTTAAATGTTAAAATTTAAAAATTTAAATACTAAATTTTAAACTTTTAATTATTAAAACGTTAAATTTTAAAATTTAAAAATTTAAATTTTAAAATTTAAAAATTTAAATTTTAAAATTTAAAAATTTAAATTTTAAAATTTAAAAATTTAAATTTGAATATTTAAAAATTTAAATTTTAAAATTTAAAAATTTAAATACTAAATTTTAAAAATTTAATTATTAAAACTTTAAATTTTAAAATTTAAAAATTTAAAAATTTAAATACTAAATTTTAAAAATTTATTTATTAAAATTTTAAATTTTAAAATTTAAAAATTTAAATACTAAATTTTAAAAATTTAATTATTAAAACTTTAAATTTTAAAATTTAAAAATTTAAAAATTTAAATACTAGATATTAAAAATTTAATTATTAAAACTTTAAATTTTAAAATTTAAAAATTTAAATTTTAAAATTTAAAAATTTAAATTTTAAAATTTAAAAATTTAAATACTAAATTTAAAAAATTTAATTATAAAAACTTTAAATTTTAAAATTTAAAAATTTAAATACTAAATTTTAAAAATTTAATTATTAAAACTTTAAATTTTAAAATTTAAAAATTTAAATACTAAATTTTAAAAATTTAAATATTAAAACTTTAAATTTTAAAATTTAAAAATTTAAATATTAAATTTTAAAAATTTGAATATTAAAACTTTAAATTTTAAAATTTAAAAATTTAAATACTAAATTTTTAAAATTGAATTATTAAAATTTTAAATTTTAAAATTTAAAAATTTAAATTTTAAAATTTAAAAATTTAAATTTTAAAATTTAAAAATTTAAATTTTAAAATTTAAAAATTTAAATTTTAAAATTTAAAAATTTAAATTTTAAAATTTAAAAATTTAAATTTTAAAATTTAAAAATTTTAATTTGAATATTTAAAAATTTAAATTTTAAAATTTAAAAATTTAAATACTAAATTTTAAAAATTTAATTATTAAAACTTTAAATTTTAAAATTTAAAAATTTAAAAATTTAAATACTAAATTTTAAATTATTTATTAAAATTTTAAATTTTAAAATTTAAAAATTTAAATACTAAATTTTAAAAATTTAATTATTAAAACTTTAACTTTTAAAATTTAAAAATTTAAATACTAAATTTTAAAAATTTAATTATTAAAACTTTAAATTTTAAAATTTAAAAATTTAAATACTTAATTTTAAAAATTTGAATATTATAACTTTAAATTTTAAAATTTAAAAATTTAAATTTTAAAATTTAAAAATTTAAATTTTAAAATTTAAAAATTTAAATACTAAATTTTAAAAATTTAATTTCAAAACTTTAAATTTTAAAATTTAAAAATTTAAATACTAAATTTTAATAATTTAAAAATTTAAATACTCAATTTTAAAAATTTAATTATTAAAACTTTAAATTTTAAAATTTAAAAATTTAAAAATTTAAATACTAAATATTAAAAATTTAATTATTAAAACTTTAAATTTTAAAATTTAAAAATTTAAATTTTAAAATTTAAAAATTTAAATTTTAAAATTTAAAAATTTAAATACTAAATTTTAAAAATTTAATTTCAAAACTTTAAATTTTAAAATTTAAAAATTTAAATACTAAATTTTAATAATTTAAAAATTTAAATACTCAATTTTAAAAATTTAATTATTAAAACTTTAAATTTTAAAATTTAAAAATTTAAAAATTTAAATACTAAATATTAAAAATTTAATTATTAAAACTTTAAATTTTAAAATTTAAAAATTTAAATTTTAAAATTTAAAAATTTAAATTTTAAAATTTAAAAATTTAAATACTAAATTTTAAAAATTTAAATATTAAAACTTTAAATTTTAAAATTTAAAAATTTAAAAATTTAAATACTAAATATTAAAAATTTAATTATTAAAACTTTAAATTTTAAAATTTAAAAATTTAAATTTTAAAATTTAAAAATTTAAATTTTAAAATTTAAAAATTTAAATTTTAAAATACTAAATTTAAAAAATTTAATTATAAAAACTTTAAATTTTAAAATTTTAAAATTTAAAAATTTAAAAATTTAAATACTAAATTTTAAAAATTTAATAATTAAAACTTTAAATTTTAAAATTTAAAAATTTAAATACTAAATTTTAAAAATTTAAATATTAAAACTTTAAATTTTAAAATTTAAAAATTTAAAAATTTAAATACTAAATATTAAAAATTTAATTATTAAAACTTTAAATTTTAAAATTTAAAAATTTAAATTTTAAAATTTAAAAATTTAAATTTTAAAATTTAAAAATTTAAATTTTAAAATTTAAAAATTTAAATTTTAAAATTTAAATATTTAAATTTTAAAATACTAAATTTAAAAAATTTAATTATAAAAACTTTAAATTTTAAAATTTTAAAATTTAAAAATTTAAATACTAAATTTTAAAAATTTAAATATTAAAACTTTAAATTTTAAAATTTAAAAATTTAAATACTAAATTTTAAACTTTTAATTATTAAAACGTTAAATTTTAAAATTTAAAAATTTAAATTTTAAAATTTAAAAATTTAAATACTAAATTTTAAAAAGTTAATTTCAAAACTTTAAATTTTAAAATTTAAAAATTTAAATACTAAATTTTAATAATTTAAATATTTAAATACTCAATTTTAAAAATTTAATTATTAAAACTTTAAATTTTAAAATTTAAAAATTTAAAAATTTAAATACTAAATAATAAAAATTTAATTATTAAAACTTTAAATTTTAAAATTTAAAAATTTAAATTTTAAAATTTAAAAATTTAAATTTTAAAATTTAAAAATTTAAATACTAAATTTTAAACATTTAATTATTAAAACGTTAAATTTTAAAATTTAAAAATTTAAATTTTAAAATTTAAAAATTTAAATTTTAAAATTTAAAAATTTAAATTTGAATATTTAAAAATTTAAATTTTAAAATTTAAAAATTTAAATACTAAATTTTAAAAATTTAATTATTAAAACTTTAAATTTTAAAATTTAAAAATTTAAAAATTTAAATACTAAATTTTAAAAATTTATTTATTAAAATTTTAAATTTTAAAATTTAAAAATTTAAATACTAAATTTTAAAAATTTAATTATTAAAACTTTAAATTTTAAAATTTAAAAATTTAAAAATTTAAATACTAGATATTAAAAATTTAATTATTAAAACTTTAAATTTTAAAATTTAAAAATTTAAATTTTAAAATTTAAAAATTTAAATTTTAAAATTTAAAAATTTAAATACTAAATTTAAAAAATTTAATTATAAAAACTTTAAATTTTAAAATTTAAAAATTTAAATACTAAATTTTAAAAATTTAATTATTAAAACTTTAAATTTTAAAATTTAAAAATTTAAATACTAAATTTTAAAAATTTAAATATTAAAACTTTAAATTTTAAAATTTAAAAATTTAAATATTAAATTTTAAAAATTTGAATACTAAAACTTTAAATTTTAAAATTTAAAAATTTAAATACTAAATTTTTAAAATTGAATTATTAAAATTTTAAATTTTAAAATTTAAAAATTTAAATTTTAAAATTTAAAAATTTAAATTTTAAAATTTAAAAATTTAAATTTTAAAATTTAAAAATTTAAATTTTAAAATTTAAAAATTTAAATTTTAAAATTTAAAAATTTAAATTTTAAAATTTAAAAATTTTAATTTGAATATTTAAAAATTTAAATTTTAAAATTTAAAAATTTAAATACTAAATTTTAAAAATTTAATTATTAAAACTTTAAATTTTAAAATTTAAAAATTTAAATACTAAATTTTAAATTATTTATTAAAATTTTAAATTTTAAAATTTAAAAATTTAAATACTAAATTTTAAAAATTTAATTATTAAAACTTTAACTTTTAAAATTTAAAAATTTAAATACTAAATTTTAAAAATTTAATTATTAAAACTTTAAATTTTAAAATTTAAAAATTTAAATACTAAATTTTAAAAATTTGAATATTAAAACTTTAAATTTTAAAATTTAAAAATTTAAATTTTAAAATTTAAAAATTTAAATTTTAAAATTTAAAAATTTAAATACTAAATTTTAAAAATTTAATTTCAAAACTTTAAATTTTAAAATTTAAAAATTTAAATACTAAATTTTAATAATTTAAAAATTTAAATACTCAATTTTAAAAATTTAAATATTAAAACTTTAAATTTTAAAATTTAAAAATTTAAATACTAGATATTAAAAATTTAATTATTAAAACTTTAAATTTTAAAATTTAAAAATTTAAATTTTAAAATTTAAAAATTTAAAAATTTAAATACTAAATTTTAAATTATTTATTAAAATTTTAAATTTTAAAATTTAAAAATTTAAATACTAAATTTTAAAAATTTAATTATTAAAACTTTAACTTTTAAAATTTAAAAATTTAAATACTAAATTTTAAAAATTTAATTATTAAAACTTTAAATTTTAAAATTTAAAAATTTAAATACTTAATTTTAAAAATTTGAATATTAAAACTTTAAATTTTAAAATTTAAAAATTTAAATTTTAAAATTTAAAAATTTAAATTTTAAAATTTAAAAATTTAAATACTAAATTTTAAAAATTTAATTTCAAAACTTTAAATTTTAAAATTTAAAAATTTAAATACTAAATTTTAATAATTTAAAAATTTAAATACTCAATTTTAAAAATTTAATTATTAAAACTTTAAATTTTAAAATTTAAAAATTTAAAAATTTAAATACTAAATATTAAAAATTTAATTATTAAAACTTTAAATTTTAAAATTTAAAAATTTAAATTTTAAAATTTAAAAATTTAAATTTTAAAATTTAAAAATTTAAATACTAAATTTTAAAAATTTAATTTCAAAACTTTAAATTTTAAAATTTAAAAATTTAAATACTAAATTTTAATAATTTAAAAATTTAAATACTCAATTTTAAAAATTTAATTATTAAAACTTTAAATTTTAAAATTTAAAAATTTAAAAATTTAAATACTAAATATTAAAAATTTAATTATTAAAACTTTAAATTTTAAAATTTAAAAATTTAAATTTTAAAATTTAAAAATTTAAATTTTAAAATTTAAAAATTTAAATACTAAATTTTAAAAATTTAAATATTAAAACTTTAAATTTTAAAATTTAAAAATTTAAAAATTTAAATACTAAATATTAAAAATTTAATTATTAAAACTTTAAAATTTAAAATTTAAAAATTTAAATTTTAAAATTTAAAAATTTAAATTTTAAAATTTAAAAATTTAAATTTTAAAATACTAAATTTAAAAAATTTAATTATAAAAACTTTAAATTTTAAAATTTTAAAATTTAAAAATTTAAAAATTTAAATACTAAATTTTAAAAATTTAATTATTAAAACTTTAAATTTTAAAATTTAAAAATTTAAATACTAAATTTTAAAAATTTAAATATTAAAACTTTAAATTTTAAAATTTAAAAATTTAAAAATTTAAATACTAAATATTAAATATTTAATTATTAAAACTTTAAATTTTAAAATTTAAAAATTTAAATTTTAAAATTTAAAAATTTAAATTTTAAAATTTAAGAATTTAAATTTTAAAATTTAAAAATTTAAATTTTAAAATACTAAATTTAAAAAATTTAATTATAAAAACTTTAAATTTTAAAATTTTAAAATTTAAAAATTTAAATACTAAATTTTAAAAATTTAAATATTAAAACTTTAAATTTTAAAATTTAAAAATTTAAATACTAAATTTTAAACTTTTAATTATTAAAACATTAAATTTTAAAATTTAAAAATTTAAATACTAAATTTTAAAAATTTGAATATTAAAACTTTAAATTTTAAAATTTAAAAATTTAAATTTTAAAATACTAAATTTAAAAAATTTAATTATAAAAACTTTAAATTTTAAAATTTTAAAATTTAAAAATTTAAATACTAAATTTTAAAAATTTAAATATTAAAACTTTAAATTTTAAAATTTAAAAATTTAAATACTAAATTTTAAAAATTTAATTATTAAAACATTAAATTTTAAAATTTAAAAATTTAAATACTAAATTTTAAAAATTTGAATATTAAAACTTTAAATTTTAAAATTTAAAAATTTAAATACTAAATTTTTAAAATTGAATTATTAAAATTTTAAATTTTAAAATTTAAAAATTTAAATTTTAAAATTTAAAAATTTAAATTTTAAAATTTAAAAATTTAAATTTTAAAATTTAAAAATTTAAATTTTAAAATTTAAAAATTTAAATTTTAAAATTTAAAAATATAAATTTTAAAATTTAAAAATTTTAATTTGAATATTTAAAAATTTAAATTTTAAAATTTAAAAATTTAAATACTAAATTTTAAAAATTTAATTATTAAAACTTTAAATTTTAAAATTTAAAAATTTAAAAATTTAAATACTAAATTTTAAATTATTTATTAAAATTTTAAATTTTAAAATTTAAAAATTTAAATACTAAATTTTAAAAATTTAATTATTAAAACTTTAACTTTTAAAATTTAAAAATTTAAATACTAAATTTTAAAAATTTAATTATTAAAACTTTAAATTTTAAAATTTAAAAATTTAAATACTTAATTTTAAAAATTTGAATATTATAACTTTAAATTTTAAAATTTAAAAATTTAAATTTTAAAATTTAAAAATTTAAATTTTAAAATTTAAAAATTTAAATACTAAATTTTAAAAATTTAATTTCAAAACTTTAAATTTTAAAATTTAAAAATTTAAATACTAAATTTTAATAATTTAAAAATTTAAATACTCAATTTTAAAAATTTAATTATTAAAACTTTAAATTTTAAAATTTAAAAATTTAAAAATTTAAATACTAAATATTAAAAATTTAATTATTAAAACTTTAAATTTTAAAATTTAAAAATTTAAATTTTAAAATTTAAAAATTTAAATTTTAAAATTTAAAAATTTAAATACTAAATTTTAAAAATTTAATTTCAAAACTTTAAATTTTAAAATTTAAAAATTTAAATACTAAATTTTAATAATTTAAAAATTTAAATACTCAATTTTAAAAATTTAATTATTAAAACTTTAAATTTTAAAATTTAAAAATTTAAAAATTTAAATACTAAATATTAAAAATTTAATTATTAAAACTTTAAATTTTAAAATTTAAAAATTTAAATTTTAAAATTTAAAAATTTAAATTTTAAAATTTAAAAATTTAAATACTAAATTTTAAAAATTTAAATATTAAAACTTTAAATTTTAAAATTTAAAAATTTAAAAATTTAAATACTAAATATTAAAAATTTAATTATTAAAACTTTAAATTTTAAAATTTAAAAATTTAAATTTTAAAATTTAAAAATTTAAATTTTAAAATTTAAAAATTTAAATTTTAAAATACTAAATTTAAAAAAATTTAATTATAAAAACTTTAAATTTTAAAATTTTAAAATTTAAAAATTTAAAAATTTAAATACTAAATTTTAAAAATTTAATTATTAAAACTTTAAATTTTAAAATTTAAAAATTTAAATACTAAATTTTAAAAATTTAAATATTAAAACTTTAAATTTTAAAATTTAAAAATTTAAATACTAAATTTTAAACTTTTAATTATTAAAACGTTAAATTTTAAAATTTAAAAATTTAAATTTTAAAATTTAAAAATTTAAATACTAAATTTTAAAAAGTTAATTTCAAAACTTTAAATTTTAAAATTTAAAAATTTAAATACTAAATTTTAATAATTTAAATATTTAAATACTCAATTTTAAAAATTTAATTATTAAAACTTTAAATTTTAAAATTTAAAAATTTAAAAATTTAAATACTAAATAATAAAAATTTAATTATTAAAACTTTAAATTTTAAAATTTAAAAATTTAAATTTTAAAATTTAAAAATTTAAATTTTAAAATTTAAAAATTTAAATACTAAATTTTAAACATTTAATTATTAAAACGTTAAATTTTAAAATTTAAAAATTTAAATTTTAAAATTTAAAAATTTAAATTTTAAAATTTAAAAATTTAAATTTGAATATTTAAAAATTTAAATTTTAAAATTTAAAAATTTAAATACTAAATTTTAAAAATTTAATTATTAAAACTTTAAATTTTAAAATTTAAAAATTTAAAAATTTAAATACTAAATTTTAAAAATTTATTTATTAAAATTTTAAATTTTAAAATTTAAAAATTTAAATACTAAATTTTAAAAATTTAATTATTAAAACTTTAAATTTTAAAATTTAAAAATTTAAAAATTTAAATACTAGATATTAAAAATTTAATTATTAAAACTTTAAATTTTAAAATTTAAAAATTTAAATTTTAAAATTTAAAAATTTAAATACTAAATATAAAAAATTTAATTATAAAAACTTTAAATTTTAAAATTTAAAAATTTAAATACTAAATTTTAAAAATTTAATTATTAAAACTTTAAATTTTAAAATTTAAAAATTTAAATACTAAATTTTAAAAATTTAAATATTAAAACTTTAAATTTTAAAATTTAAAAATTTAAATATTAAATTTTAAAAATTTGAATATTAAAACTTTAAATTTTAAAATTTAAAAATTTAAATACTAAATTTTTAAAATTGAATTATTAAAATTTTAAATTTTAAAATTTAAAAATTTAAATTTTAAAATTTAAAAATTTAAATTTTAAAATTTAAAAATTTAAATTTTAAAATTTAAAAATTTAAATTTTAAAATTTAAAAATTTAAATTTTAAAATTTAAAAATTTTAATTTGAATATTTAAAAATTTAAATTTTAAAATTTAAAAATTTAAATACTAAATTTTAAAAATTTAATTATTAAAACTTTAAATTTTAAAATTTAAAAATTTAAAAATTTAAATACTAAATTTTAAATTATTTATTAAAATTTTAAATTTTAAAATTTAAAAATTTAAATACTAAATTTTAAAAATTTAATTATTAAAACTTTAACTTTTAAAATTTAAAAATTTAAATACTAAATTTTAAAAATTTAATTATTAAAACTTTAAATTTTAAAATTTAAAAATTTAAATACTAAATTTTAAAAATTTGAATATTAAAACTTTAAATTTTAAAATTTAAAAATTTAAATTTTAAAATTTAAAAATTTAAATTTTAAAATTTAAAAATTTAAATACTAAATTTTAAAAATTTAATTTCAAAACTTTAAATTTTAAAATTTAAAAATTTAAATACTAAATTTTAATAATTTAAAAATTTAAATACTCAATTTTAAAAATTTAATTATTAAAACTTTAAATTTTAAAATTTAAAAATTTAAAAATTTAAATACTAAATATTAAAAATTTAATTATTAAAACTTTAAATTTTAAAATTTAAAAATTTAAATTTTAAAATTTAAAAATTTAAATTTTAAAATTTAAAAATTTAAATACTAAATTTAAAAAATTTAATTATAAAAACTTTAAATTTTAAAATTTAAAAATTTAAATATTAAATTTTAAAAATTTGAATATTAAAACTTTAAATTTTAAAATTTAAAAATTTAAATACTAAATTTTAAAAATTTGAATATTAAAACTTTAAATTTTAAAATTTAAAAATTTAAATTTTAAAATTTAAAAATTTAAATTTTAAAATTTAAAAATTTAAATTTTAAAATTTAAAAATTTAAATACTAAATTTTAAAAATTTAATTACAAAACTTTAAATTTTAAAATTTAAAAATTTAAATACTAAATTTTAATAATTTAAAAATTTAAATACTCAATTTTAAAAATTTAATTATTAAAACTTTAAATTTTAAAATTTAAAAATTTAAAAATTTAAAAATTTAAATACTAAATATTAAAAATTTAATTATTAAAACTTTAAATTTTAAAATTTAAAAATTTAAATTTTAAAATTTAAAAATTTAAATTTTAAAATTTAAAAATTTAAATACTAAATTTAAAAAATTTAATTATAAAAACTTTAAATTTTAAAATTTAAAAATTTAAAAATTTAAATACTAAATTTTAAAAATTTAATTATTAAAACTTTAAATTTAAAAATTCAAAAAATTTAAATACTAAATTTTAAAAATTTAAATATTAAAACTTTAAATTTTAAAATTTAAAAATTTAAAAATTTAAATACTAAATATTAAAAATTTAATTATTAAAACTTTAAATTTTAAAATTTAAAAATTTAAATTTTAAAATTTAAAAATTTAAATTTTAAAATTTAAAAATTTAAAAATTTAAATATTAAAACTTTAAATTTTAAAATTTAAAAATTTAAATACTAAATTTTAAAAATTTAAATATTAAAACTTTAAATTTTAAAATTTAAAAATTTAAAAATTTAAATACTAAATATTAAAAATTTAATTATTAAAACTTTAAATTTTAAAATTTAAAAATTTAAATTTTAAAATTTAAAAATTTAAATTTTAAAATTTAAAAATTTAAATTTTAAAATACTAAATTTAAAAAATTTAATTATAATAACTTTAAATTTTAAAATTTTAAAATTTAAAAATTTAAAAATTTAAATACTAAATTTTAAAAATTTAATTATTAAAACTTTAAATTTTAAAATTTAAAAATTTAAATACTAAATTTTAAAAATTTAAATATTAAAACTTTAAATTTTAAAATTTAAAAATTTATATACTAAATATTAAAAATTTAATTATTAAAACTTTAAATTTTAAAATTTAAAAATTTAAATTTTAGAATTTAAAAATTTAAATTTTAAAATTTAAAAATTTAAATTTTAAAATTTAAAAATTTAAATTTTAAAATACTAAATTTAAAAAATTTAATTATAAAAACTTTAAATTTTAAAATTTTAAAATTTAAAAATTTAAAAATTTAAATATTAAAACTTTAAATTTTAAAATTTAAAAATTTAAATACTAAATTTTAAACATTTAATTATTAAAACGTTAAATTTTAAAATTTAAAAATTTAAATTTTAAAATTTAAAAATTTAAATTTTAAAATTTAAAAATTTAAATTTGAATATTTAAAAACTTAAATTTTAAAATTTAAAAATTTAAATACTAAATTTTAAAAATTTATTTATTAAAATTTTAAATTTTAAAATTTAAAAATTTAAATACTAAATTTTAAAAATTTAATTATTAAAACTTTAAATTTTAAAATTTAAAAATTTAAAAATTTAAAAATTTAAATACTAAATATTAAAAATTTAATTATTAAAACTTTATATTTTAAAATTTAAAAATTTAAATTTTAAAATTTAAAAATTTAAATTTTAAAATTTAAAAATTTAAATACTAAATTTAAAAAATTTAATTATAAAAACTTTAAATTTTAAAATTTAAAAATTTAAAAATTTAAATACTAAATTTTAAAAATTTAATTATTAAAACTTTAAATTTTAAAATTTAAAAATTTAAATACTAAATTTTAAACTTTTAATTATTAAAACGTTAAATTTTAAAATTTAAAAATTTAAATTTTAAAATTTAAAAATTTAAATTTTAAAATCTAAAAATTTAAATACTAAATTTTAAAAAGTTAATTTCAAAACTTTAAATTTTAAAATTTAAAAATTTAAATACTAAATTTAAAAAATTTAATTATAAAAACTTTGAATTTTAAAATTTTAAAATTTAAAAATTTAAAAATTTAAATACTAAATTTTAAAAATTTAATTATTAAAACTTTAAATTTTAAAATTTAAAAATTTAAATACTAAATTTTAAAAATTTAAATATTAAAACTTTAAATTTTAAAATTTAAAAATTTAAAAATTTAAATACTAAATATTAAAAATTTAATTATTAAAACTTTAAATTTTAAAATTTAAAAATTTAAATTTTAAAATTTAAAAATTTAAATTTTAAAATTTAAAAATTTAAATTTTAAAATTTAAAAATTTAAATTTTAAAATACCAAATTTAAAAAATTTAATTATAAAAACTTTAAATTTTAAAATTTTAAAATTTAAAAATTTAAAAATTTAAATACTAAATTTTAAAAATTTAATTATTAAAACTTTAAATTTTAAAATTTAAAAATTTAAATACTAAATTTTAAAAATTTAAATATTAAAACTTTAAATTTTAAAATTTAAAAATTTAAATACTAAATTTAAAAAATTTAATTATAAAAACTTTAAATTTTAAAATTTAAAAATTTAAAAATTTAAATACTAAATTTTAAAAATTTAATTATTAAAACTTTAAATTTTAAAATTTAAAAATTTAAATACTAAATTTTAAACTTTTAATTATTAAAACGTTAAATTTTAAAATTTAAAAATTTAAATTTTAAAATTTAAAAATTTAAATTTTAAAATTTAAAAATTTAAATACTAAATTTTAAAAAGTTAATTTCAAAACTTTAAATTTTAAAATTTAAAAATTTAAATACTAAATTTAAAAAATTTAATTATAAAAACATTAAATTTTAAAATTTTAAAATTTAAAAATTTAAAAATTTAAATACTAAATTTTAAAAATTTAATTATTAAAACTTTAAATTTTAAAATTTAAAAATTTAAATACTAAATTTTAAAAATTTAAATATTAAAACTTTAAATTTTAAAATTTAAAAATTTAAAAATTTAAATACTAAATATTAAAAATTTAATTATTAAAACTTTAAATTTTAAAATTTAAAAATTTAAATTTTAAAATTTAAAAATTTAAATTTTAAAATTTAAAAATTTAAATTTTAAAATTTAAAAATTTAAATTTTAAAATACTAAATTTAAAAAATTTAATTATAAAAACTTTAAATTTTAAAATTTTAAAATTTAAAAATTTAAAAATTTAAATACTAAATTTTAAAAATTTAATTATTAAAACTTTAAATTTTAAAATTTAAAAATTTAAATACTAAATTTTAAAAATTTAAATATTAAAACTTTAAATTTTAAAATTTAAAAATTTAAATACTAAATTTTAAACTTTTAATTATTAAAACGTTAAATTTTAAAATTTAAAAATTTAAATTTTAAAATTTAAAAATTTAAATTTTAAAATTTAAAAATTTAAATTTTAAAATTTAAAAATTTAAATACTAAATTTTAAAAAGTTAATTTCAAAACTTTAAATTTTAAAATTTAAAAATTTAAATACTAAATTTTAATAATTTAAATATTTAAATACTCAATTTTAAAAATTTAATTATTAAAACTTTAAATTTTAAAATTTAAAAATTTAAAAATTTAAATACTAAATATTAAAAATTTAATTATTAAAACTTTAAATTTTAAAATTTAAAAATTTAAATTTTAAAATTTAAAAATTTAAATTTTAAAATTTAAAAATTTAAATACTAAATTTAAAAAATTTAATTATAAAAACTTTAAATTTTAAAATTTAAAAATTTAAAAATTTAAATATTAAAACTTTAAATTTTAAAATTTAAAAATTTAAATACTAAATTTTAAACATTTAATTATTAAAACGTTAAATTTTAAAATTTAAAAATTTAAATTTTAAAATTTAAAAATTTAAATTTTAAAATTTAAAAATTTAAATTTTAAAATTTAAAAATTTAAATTTTAAAATTTAAAAATTTAAATTTGAATATTTAAAAACTTAAATTTTAAAATTTAAAAATTTAAATACTAAATTTTAAAAATTTATTTATTAAAATTTTAAATTTTAAAATTTAAAAATTTAAATACTAAATTTTAAAAATTTAATTATTAAAACTTTAAATTTTAAAATTTAAAAATTTAAAAATTTAAATACTAAATATTAAAAATTTAATTATTAAAACTTTATATTTTAAAATTTAAAAATTTAAATTTTAAAATTTAAAAATTTAAATTTTAAAATTTAAAAATTTAAATACTAAATTTAAAAAATTTAATTATAAAAACTTTAAATTTTAAAATTTAAAAATTTAAAAATTTAAATACTAAATTTTAAAAATTTAATTATTAAAACTTTAAATTTTAAAATTTAAAAATTTAAATACTAAATTTTAAAAATTTAAATATTAAAACTTTAAATTTTAAAATTTAAAAATTTAAATATTAAATTTTAAAAATTTGAATATTAAAACTTTAAATTTTAAAATTTAAAAATTTAAATACTAAACTTTTAAAATTGAATTATTAAAATTTTAAATTTTAAAATTTAAAAATTTAAATTTTAAAATTTAAAAATTTAAATTTTAAAATTTAAAAATTTAAATTTTAAAATTTAAAAATTTAAATTTTAAAATTTAAAAATTTAAATTTTAAAATTTAAAAATTTAAATTTTAAAATTTAAAAATTTTAATTTGAATATTTAAAAATTTAAATTTTAAAATTTAAAAATTTAAATACTAAATTTTAAAAATTTAATTATTAAAACTTTAAATTTTAAAATTTAAAAATTTAAATACTAAATTTTAAAAATTTAAATATTAAAACTTTAAATTTTAAAATTTAAAATTTTAAATATTAAATTTTAAAAATTTGAATATTAAAACTTTAAATTTTAAAATTTAAAAATTTATATACTAAATTTTTAAAATTGAATTATTAAAATTTTAAATTTTAAAATTTAAAAATTTAAATTTTAAAATTTAAAAATTTTAATTTTAAAATTTAAAAATTTAAATTTTAAAATTTAAAAATTTAAATTTTAAAATTTAAAAATTTAAATTTTAAAATTTAAAAATTTAAATTTTAAAATTTAAAAATTTAAATTTTAAAATTTAAAAATTTAAATTTTAAAATTTAAAAATTTTAATTTGAATATTTAAAAATTTAAATTTTAAAATTTAAAAATTTAAATACTAAATTTTAAAAATTTAATTATTAAAACTTTAAATTTTAAAATTTAAAAATTTAAAAATTTAAATACTAAATTTTAAATTATTTATTAAAATTTTAAATTTTAAAATTTAAAAATTTAAATACTAAATTTTAAAAATTTAATTATTAAAACTTTAACTTTTAAAATTTAAAAATTTAAATACTAAATTTTAAAAATTTAATTATTAAAACTTTAAATTTTAAAATTTAAAAATTTAAACACTAAATTTTAAAAATTTGAATATTAAAACTTTAAATTTTAAAATTTAAAAATTTAAATTTTAAAATTTAAAAATTTAAATACTAAATTTTAAAAATTTAATTTCAAAACTTTAAATTTTAAAATTTAAAAATTTAAATACTAAATTTTAATAATTTAAAAATTTAAATACTCAATTTTAAAAATTTAATTATTAAAACTTTAAATTTTAAAATTTAAAAATTTAAAAATTTAAATACTAAATATTAAAAATTTAATTATTAAAACTTTAAATTTTAAAATTTAAAAATTTAAATTTTAAAATTTAAAAATTTAAATTTTAAAATTTAAAAATTTAAATACTAAATTTAAAAAATTTAATTATAAAAACTTTAAATTTAAAAATTTAAAAATTTAAAAATTTAAATACTAAATTTTAAAAATTTAATTATTAAAACTTTAAATTTTAAAATTTAAAAATTTAAATACTAAATTTTAAAAATTTAAATATTAAAACTTTAAATTTTAAAATTTAAAAATTTTAAAATTTAAAAATTTAAATACTAAATTTTAAAAATTTAATTATTAAAACTTTAAATTTTAAAATTTAAAAATTTAAATTTTAAAATTTAAAAATTTAAATTTTAAAATTTAAAAATTTAAATTTTAAAATACTAAATTTAAAAAATTTAATTATAAAAACTTTAAATTTTAAAATTTTAAAATTTAAAAATTTAAAAATTTAAATACTAAATTTTAAAAATTTAATTATTAAAACTTTAAATTTTAAAATTTAAAAATTTAAATACTAAATTTTAAAAATTTAAATATTAGAACTTTAAATTTTAAAATTTAAAAATTTAAATACTAAATTTTAAACTTTTAATTATTAAAACGTTAAACTTTAAAATTTAAAAATTTAAATTTTAAAATTTAAAAATTTAAATTTTAAAATTTAAAAATTTAAATTTTAAAATTTAAAAATTTAAATACTAAATTTTAAAAAGTTAATTTCAAAACTTTAAATTTTAAAATTTAAAAATTTAAATACTAAATTTTAATAATTTAAATATTTAAATACTCAATTTTAAAAATTTAATTATTAAAACTTTAAATTTTAAAATTTAAAAATTTAAATTTTAAAATTTAAAAATTTAAATTTTAAAATTTAAAAATTTAAATACTAAATTTAAAATATTTAATTATAAAAACTTTAAATTTTAAAATTTAAAAATTTAAAAATTTAAATATTAAAACTTTAAATTTTAAAATTTAAAAATTTAAATACTAAATTTTAAACATTTAATTATTAAAACGTTAAATTTTAAAATTTAAAAATTTAAATTTAAAAATTTAAATTTTAAAATTTAAAAATTTAAATTTTAAAATTTAAAAATTTAAATTTTAAAATTTAATAATTTAAATTTGAATATTTAAAAATTTAAATTTTAAAATTTAAAAATTTAAATACTAAATTTTAAAAATTTAATTATTAAAACGTTAAATTTTAAAATTTAAAAATTTAAAAATTTAAATACTAAATTTTAAAAATTTATTTATTAAAATTTTAAATTTTAAAATTTAAAAATTTAAATACTAAATTTTAAAAATTTAATTATTAAAACTTTAAATTTTAAAATTTAAAAATTTAAAAATTTAAATACTAAATATTAAAAATTTAATTATTAAAACTTTAAATTTTAAAATTTAAAAATTTAAATTTTAAAATTTAAAAATTTAAATTTTAAAATTTAAAAATTTAAATACTAAATTTAAAAAATTTAATTATAAAAACTTTAAATTTTAAAATTTAAAAATTTAAAAATTTAAATACTAAATTTTAAAAATTTAATTATTAAAACTTTAAATTTAAAAATTCAAAAAATTTAAATACTAAATTTTAAAAATTTGAATATTAAAACTTTAAATTTTAAAATTTAAAAATTTAAATACTAAATTTTTAAAATTGAATTATTAAAATTTTAAATTTTAAAATTTAAAAATTTAAATTTTAAAATTTAAAAATTTAAATTTTAAAATTTAAAAATTTAAATTTTAAAATTTAAAAATTTAAATTTTAAAATTTAAAAATTTAAATTTTAAAATTTAAAAATTTAAATTTTAAAATTTAAAAATTTAAATTTTAAAATTTAAAAATTTAAATTTTAAAATTTAAAAATTTTAATTTGAATATTTAAAAATTTAAATTTTAAAATTTAAAAATTTAAATACTAAATTTTAAAAATTTAATTATTAAAACTTTAAATTTTAAAATTTAAAAATTTAAAAATTTAAATACTAAATTTTAAATTATTTATTAAAATTTTAAATTTTAAAATTTAAAAATTTAAATACTAAATTTTAAAAATTTAATTATTAAAACTTTAACTTTTAAAATTTAAAAATTTAAATACTAAATTTTAAAAATTTAATTATTAAAACTTTAAATTTTAAAATTTAAAAATTTAAACACTAAATTTTAAAAATTTGAATATTAAAACTTTAAATTTTAAAATTTAAAAATTTAAATTTTAAAATTTAAAAATTTAAATACTAAATTTTAAAAATTTAATTTCAAAACTTTAAATTTTAAAATTTAAAAATTTAAATACTAAATTTTAATAATTTAAAAATTTAAATACTCAATTTTAAAAATTTAATTATTAAAACTTTAAATTTTAAAATTTAAAAATTTAAAAATTTAAATACTAAATATTAAAAATTTAATTATTAAAACTTTAAATTTTAAAATTTAAAAATTTAAATTTTAAAATTTAAAAATTTAAATTTTAAAATTTAAAAATTTAAATACTAAATTTAAAAAATTTAATTATAAAAACTTTAAATTTTAAAATTTAAAAATTTAAAAATTTAAATACTAAATTTTAAAAATTTAATTATTAAAACTTTAAATTTTAAAATTTAAAAATTTAAATACTAAATTTTAAAAATTTAAAAATTAAAACTTTAAATTTTAAAATTTAAAAATTTAAAAATTTAAATACTAAATTTTAAAAATTTAATTATTAAAACTTTAAATTTTAAAATTTAAAAATTTAAATTTTAAAATTTAAAAATTTAAATTTTAAAATTTAAAAATTTAAATTTTAAAATACTAAATTTAAAAAATTTAATTATAAAAACTTTAAATTTTAAAATTTTAAAATTTAAAAATTTAAAAATTTAAATACTAAATTTTAAAAATTTAATTATTAAAACTTTAAATTTTAAAATTTAAAAATTTAAATACTAAATTTTAAAAATTTAAATATTAGAACTTTAAATTTTAAAATTTAAAAATTTAAATACTAAATTTTAAACTTTTAATTATTAAAACGTTAAACTTTAAAATTTAAAAATTTAAATACTAAATTTTAAAAAGTTAATTTCAAAACTTTAAATTTTAAAATTTAAAAATTTAAATACTAAATTTTAATAATTTAAATATTTAAATACTCAATTTTAAAAATTTAATTATTAAAACTTTAAATTTTAAAATTTAAAAATTTAAAAATTTAAATACTAAATATTAAAAATTTAATTATTAAAACTTTAAATTTTAAAATTTAAAAATTTAAATTTTAAAATTTAAAAATTTAAATTTTAAAATTTAAAAATTTAAATACTAAATTCAAAATATTTAATTATAAAAACTTTAAATTTTAAAATTTAAAAATTTAAAAATTTAAATATTAAAACTTTAAATTTTAAAATTTAAAAATTTAAATACTAAATTTTAAACATTTAATTATTAAAACGTTAAATTTTAAAATTTAAAAATTTAAATTTTAAAATTTAAAAATTTAAATTTTAAAATTTAAAAATTTAAATTTTAAAATTTAATAATTTAAATTTGAATATTTAAAAATTTAAATTTTAATATTTAAAAATTTAAATACTAAATTTTAAAAATTTAATTATTAAAACGTTAAATTTTAAAATTTAAAAATTTAAAAATTTAAATACTAAATTTTAAAAATTTATTTATTAAAATTTTAAATTTTAAAATTTAAAAATTTAAATACTAAATTTTAAAAATTTAATTATTAAAACTTTAAATTTTAAAATTTAAAAATTTAAAAATTTAAATACTAAATATTAAAAATTTAATTATTAAAACTTTAAATTTTAAAATTTAAAAATTTAAATTTTAAAATTTAAAAATTTAAATTTTAAAATTTAAAAATTTAAATACTAAATTTAAAAAATTTAATTATAAAAACTTTAAATTTTAAAATTTAAAAATTTAAAAATTTAAATACTAAATTTTAAAAATTTAATTATTAAAACTTTAAATTTAAAAATTCAAAAAATTTAAATACTAAATTTTAAAAATTTAAATATTAAAACTTTAAATTTTAAAATTTAAAAATTTAAATATTAAATTTTAAAAATTTGAATATTAAAACTTTAAATTTTAAAATTTAAAAATTTAAATACTAAATTTTTAAAATTGAATTATTAAAATTTTAAATTTTAAAATTTAAAAATTTAAATTTTAATTTGAATATTTAAAAATTTAAATTTTAAAATTTAAAAATTTAAATACTAAATTTTAAAAATTTAATTATTAAAATTTTAAATTTTAAAATTTAAAAATTTAAAAATTTAAATACTAAATTTTAAATTATTTATTAAAATTTTAAATTTTAAAATTTAAAAATTTAAATACTAAATTTTAAAAATTTAATTATTAAAACTTTAACTTTTAAAATTTAAAAATTTAAATACTAAATTTTAAAAATTTAATTATTAAAACTTTAAATTTTAAAATTTAAAAATTTAAATACTAAATTTTAAAAATTTAAATATTAAAACTTTAAATTTTAAAATTTAAAAATTTAAATACTAAATTTTAAACTTTTAATTATTAAAACGTTAAATTTTAAAATTTAAATATTTAAATTTTAAAATTTAAAAATTTAAATACTAAATTTTAAAAAGTTAATTTCAAAACTTTAAATTTTAAAATTTAAAAATTTAAATACTAAATTTTAATAATTTAAATATTTAAATACTCAATTTTAAAAATTTAATTATTAAAACTTTAAATTTTAAAATTTAAAAATTTAAAAATTTAAATACTAAATATTAAAAATTTAATTATTAAAACTTTAAATTTTAAAATTTAAAAATTTAAATTTTAAAATTTTAAAATTTAAAAATTTAAATACTAAATTTAAAAAATTTAATTATAAAAACTTTAAATTTAAAAATTTAAAAATTTAAAAATTTAAATATTAAAACTTTAAATATTAAAATTTAAAAATTTAAATACTAAATTTTAAACATTTAATTATTAAAACGTTAAATTTTAAAATTTAAAAATTTAAATTTTAAAATTTAAAAATTTAAATTTTAAAATTTAAAAATTTAAATTTTAAAATTTAAAAATTTAAATTTTAAAATTTAAAAATTTAAATACTAAATTTTAAAAATTTAATTATTAAAACTTTAAATTTTAAAATTTAAAAATTTAAAAATTTAAATACTAAATTTTAAAAATTTATTTATTAAAATTTTAAATTTTAAAATTTAAAAATTTAAATACTCAATTTTAAAAATTTAATTATTAAAACTTTAAATTTTAAAATTTAAAAATTTAAAAATTTAAATACTAAATATTAAAAATTTAATTATTAAAACTTAAATTTTAAAATTTAAAAATTTAAATTTTAAAATTTAAAAATTTAAATTTTAAAATACTAAATTTAAAAAATTTAATTATAAAAACTTTAAATTTTAAAATTTTAAAATTTAAAAATTTAAAAATTTAAATACTAAATTTTAAAAATTTAATTATTAAAACTTTAAATTTTAAAATTTAAAAATTTAAATACTAAATTTTAAAAATTTAAATATTAAAACTTTAAATTTTAAAATTTAAAAATTTAAATATTAAATTTTAAAAATTTGAATATTAAAACTTTAAATTTTAAAATTTAAAAATTTAAATACTAAATTTTAAAAATTTAATTATTAAAACGTTAAATTTTAAAATTTAAAAATTTAAATTTTAAAATTTAAAAATTTAAATACTAAATTTTAATAATTTAAAAATATAAATACTCAATTTTAAAAATTTAATTATTAAAACTTTAAATTTAAAAATTTAAAAATTTAAATTTTAAAATTTAAAAATTTAAATTTTAAAATTTAAAAATTTAAATTTTAAAATTTAAAAATTTAAATTTTAAAATTTAAAACTTTAAATTTTAAAATTTAAAACTTTAAATTTTAAAATTTAAAAATTTAAATACTAAATTTTAAAAATTTAATTTCAAAACTTTAAATTTTAAAATTTAAAAATTTGAATACTAAATTTTAATAATTTAAAAATTTAAATACTCAATTTTAAAAATTTAATTATTAAAACTTTAAATTTTAAAATTTAAAAATTTAAAAATTTAAAAATTTAAATACTAAATATTAAAAATTTAATTATTAAAACTTTAAATTTTAAAATTTAAAAATTTAAATTTTAAAATTTAAAAATTTAAATTTTAAAATTTAAAAATTTAAATTTTAAAATTTAAAAATTTAAATACTAAATTTAAAAAATTTAATTATAAAAACTTTAAATTTTAAAATTTATAAATTTAAAAATTTAAATTCTAAATTTTAAAAATTTAATTATTAAAACTTTAAATTTTAAAATTTAAATATTTAAATGCTAAATTTTAAAAATTTAAATATTAAAACATTAAATTTTTAAATTTAAAAATTTAAATAGTAAATTTTAAACATTTAATTATTATAACGTTAAATTTTAAAATTTAAAAATTTAAATTTTAAAATTTAAAAATTTAAATTTAAAAATTTAAATTTTAAAATTTAAAAATTTAAATTTTAAAATTTAAAAATTTAAATACTAAATTTTAAAAATTTAATTTCAAAACTTTAAATTTTAAAATTTAAAAATATAAAAACTAAATTTTAATAATTTAAAAATTTAAATACTCAATTTTAAAAATTTAATTATTAAAACTTTAAATTTTAAAATTTAAAAATTTAAAAATTTAAATACTAAATATTAAAAATTTAATTATTAAAACTTTAAATTTTAAAATTTAAAAATTTGAATTTTAAAATTTAAAAATTTAAATTTTAAAATTTAAAAATTTAAATACTAAATTTAAAATATTTAATTATAAAAACTTTAAATTTTAAAATTTAAAAATTTAAAAATTTAAATACTAAATTTTAAAAATTTAATTATTAAAACTTTAAATTTTAAAATTTAAAAATTTAAAAATTTAAATATTAAAACTTTAAATTTTAAAATTTAAAAATTTAAATACTAAATTTTAAACATTTAATTATTAAAACGTTAAATTTTAAAATTTAAAAATTTAAATTTTAAAATTTAAAAATTTAAATTTTAAAATTTAAAAATTTAAATTTTAAAATTTAAAAATTTAAATTTGAATATTTAAAAATTTAAATTTTAAAATTTAAAAATTTAAATACTAAATTTTAAAAATTTAATTATTAAAACTTTAAAATTTATAATTTAAAAATTTAAATACTAAATTTTAAAAATTTATTTATTAAAATTTTAAATTTTAAAATTTAAAAATTTAAATACTAAATTTTAAAAATTTAATTATTAAAACTTTAAATTTTAAAATTTAAAAATTTAAATTTTAAAATTTAAAAATTTAAATTTGAATATTTAAAAATTTAAATTTTAAAATTTAAAAATTTAAATACTAAATTTTAAAAATTTAATTATTAAAACTTTAAATTTTATAATTTAAAAATTTAAAAATTTAAAAATTTAAATACTAAATTTTAAAAATTTATTTATTAAAATTTTAAATTTTAAAATTTAAAAATTTAAATACTAAATTTTAAAAATTTAATTATAAAAACTTTAAATTTTAAAATTTAAAAATTTAAATACTAAATTTTTAAAATTGAATTATTAAAATTTTAAATTTTAAAATTTAAAAATTTAAATTTTAAAATTTAAAAATTTAAATTTGAATATTTAAAAATTTAAATTTTAAAATTTAAAAATTTAAATACTAAATTTTAAAAATTTAATTATTAAAACTTTAAATTTTAAAATTTAAAAATTTAAAAATTTAAATACTAAATTTTAAATTATTTATTAAAATTTTAAATTTTAAAATTTAAAAATTTAAATACTAAATTTTAAAAATTTATTTGTTAAAACTTTAACTTTTAAAATTTAAAAATTTAAATACTAAATTTTAAAAATTTAATTATTAAAACTTTAAATTTTAAAATTTAAAAATTTAAATACTAAATTTTAAAAATTTGAATATTAAAACTTTAAATTTTAAAATTTAAAAATTTAAATTTTAAAATTTAAAAATTTAAATTTTAAAATTTTAAAAATTTAAATACTAAATTTTAAAAATTTAATTTCAAAACTTTAAATTTTAAAATTTAAAAATTTAAATTTTAAAATTTAAAAATTTAAATTTAAAAATTTAAAAATTTAAATTTTAAAATTTAAAAATTTAAATTTTAAAATTTAAAAATTTAAATACTAAATTTAAAAAATTTAATTATAAAAACTTTAAATTTTAAAATTTTAGAAATTTAAAAATTTATATACTAAATTTTAAAAATTTAATTATTAAAACTTTAAATTTTAAAATTTAAAAATTTAAAAATTTAAATATTAAAACTTTAAATTTTAAAATTTAAAAATTTAAATACTAAATTTTAAACATTTAATTATTAAAACGTTAAATTTTAAAATTTAAAAATTTAAATTTTAAAATTTAAAAATTTAAATTTTAAAATTTAAAAATTTAAATTTTAAAATTTAAAAATTTAAATTTTAAAATTTAAAAATTTAAATTTGAATATTTAAAAATTTAAATTTTAAAATTTAAAAATTTAAATACTAAATTTTAAAAATTTAATTATTAAAACTTTAAATTTTATAATTTAAAAATTTAAAAATTTAAATACTAAATTTTAAAAATTTATTTATTAAAATTTTAAATTTTAAAATTTAAAAATTTAAATACTAAATTTTAAAAATTTAATTATTAAAACTTTAAATTTTAAAATTTAAAAATTTAAAAATTTAAATACTAAATATTAAAAATTTAATTATAAAAACTTTAAATTTTAAAATTTAAAAATTTAAATAATAAATTTTTAAAATTGAATTATTAAAATTTTAAATTTTAAAAATTTAAATTTTAAAATTTAAAAATTTAAATTTTAAAATTTAAAAATTTAAATTTTAAAATTTAAAAATTTAAATTTTAAAATTTAAAAATTTAAATTTTAAAATTTAAAAATTTAAATTTTGAAATTTAAAAATTTAAATTTGAATATTTAAAAATTTAAATTTTAAAATTTAAAAATTTAAATACTAAATTTTAAAAATTTAATTATTAAAACTTTAAATTTTAAAATTTAAAAATTTAAAAATTTAAATACTAAATTTTAAATTATTTATTAAAATTTTAAATTTTAAAATTTAAAAATTTAAATACTAAATTTTAAAAATTTAATTATTAAAACTTTAACTTTTGAAATTTAAAAATTTAAATACTAAATTTTAAAAATTTAATTCTTAAAACTTTAAATTTTAAAATTTAAAAATTTAAATACTAAATTTTAAAAATTTGAATATTAAAACTTTAAATTTTAAAATTTAAAAATTTAAATTTTAAAATTTAAAAATTTAAATTTTAAAATTTTAAAAATTTAAATACTAAATTTTAAAAATTTAATTTCAAAACTTTAAATTTTAAAATTTAAAAATTTAAATACTAAATTTTAATAATTTAAAAATTTAAATACTCAATTTTAAAAATTTAATTATTAAAAATTTAAATACTAAATTTTAATAATTTAAAAATTTAAATACTAAATTTAAAAAATTTAATTATAAAAACTTTAAATTTTAAAATTTAAAAATTTAAATTTTAAAATTTAAAAATTTAAATACTAAATTTTAAAAGTTTAATTATTAAAACTTTAAATTTTAAAATTTAAAAATTTAAATACTAAATTTTAAAAATTTAAATATTAAAACTTTAAATTTTAAAATTTAAAAATTTAAATTTTAAAATTTAAAAATTTAAATTTTAAAATTTAAAAATTTAAATTTTAAAATACTAAATTTAAAAAATTTAATTATAAAAACTTTAAATTTTAAAATTTTAAAATTTAAAAATTTAAATACTAAATTTTAAAAGTTTAATTATTAAAACTTTAAATTTTAAAATTTAAAAATTTAAATACTCAATTTTAAAAATTTAATTATTAAAACTTTAAATTTTAAAATTTAAAAATTTAAAAATTTAAGAATTTAAAAATTTAAATACTAAATATTAAAAATTTAATTATTAAAACTTTAAATTTTAAAATTTAAAAATTTAAATTTTAAAATTTAAAAATTTAAATTTTAAAATTTAAAAATTTAAATTTTAAAATTTAAAAATTTAAATACTAAATTTAAAAAATTTAATTATAAAAACTTTAAATTTTAAAATTTAAAAATTTAAAAATTTAAATTCTAAATTTTAAAAATTTAATTATTAAAACTTTAAATTTTAAAATTTAAAAATTTAAATTTTAAAATTTAAAAATTTAAATTTTAAAATTTAAAAATTTAAATACTAAATTTAAAAAATTTAATTATAAAAACTTTAAATTTTAAAATTTTAAAATTTAAAAATTTAAATACTAAATTTTAAAAGTTTAATTATTAAAACTTTAAATTTTAAAATTTAAAAATTTAAATACTAAATTTTAAAAATTTAAATATTAAAACTTTAAATTTTAAAATTTAAAAATTTAAATTTTAAAATTTAAAAATTTAAATTTTAAAATACTAAATTTAAAAAATTTAATTATAAAAACTTTAAATTTTAAAATTTTAAAATTTAAAAATTTAAATACTAAATTTTAAAAGTTTAATTATTAAAACTTTAAATTTTAAAATTTAAAAATTTAAATACTCAATTTTAAAAATTTAATTATTAAAACTTTAAATTTTAAAATTTAAAAATTTAAAAATTTAAAAATTTAAAAATTTAAATACTAAATATTAAAAATTTAATTATTAAAACTTTAAATTTTAAAATTTAAAAATTTAAATTTTAAAATTTAAAAATTTAAATTTTAAAATTTAAAAATTTAAATTTTAAAATTTAAAAATTTAAATACTAAATTTAAAAAATTTAATTATAAAAACTTTAAATTTTAAAATATAAAAATTTAAATTTTAAAATTTAAAAATTTAAATTTAAAAATTTAAAAATTTAAATTTTAAAATTTAAAACTTTAAATTTTAAAATTAAAATATTTAAAAACTAAATTTTAATAATTTAAAAATTTAAATACTCAATTTTAAAAATTTAATTATTAAAACTTTAAATTTTAAAATTTAAAAATTTAAAAATTTAAATACTAAATATTAAAAATTTAATTATTAAACCTTTAAATTTTAAAATTTAAAAATTTAAATTTTAAAATTTAAAAATTTAAATTTTAAAATTTAAAAATTTAAATACTAAATTTAAAAAATTTAATTATAAAAACTTTAAATTTTAAAATTTAAAAATTTAAAAATTTAAATACTAAATTTTAAAAATTTAATTATTAAAACTTTAAATTTTAAAATTTAAAAATTTAAAAATTTAAATATTAAAACTTTAAATTTTAAAATTTAAAAATTTAAATACTAAATTTTAAACATTTAATTATTAAAACGTTAAATTTTAAAATTTAAAAATTTAAATTTTAAAATTTAAAAATTTAAATTTTAAAATTTAAAAATTTAAATTTGAATATTTAAAAATTTAAATTTTAAAATTTAAAAATTTAAATACTAAATTTTAAAAATTTAATTATCAAAACTTTAAAATTTATAATTTAAAAATTTAAAAATTTAAATACTAAATTTTAAAAATTTATTTATTAAAATTTTAAATTTTAAAATTTAAAAATTTAAATACTAAATTTTAAAAATTTAATTATTAAAACTTTAAATTTTAAAATTTAAAAATTTAAATTTTAAAATTTAAAAATTTAAATTTGAATATTTAAAAATTTAAATTTTAAAATTTAAAAATTTAAATACTAAATTTTAAAAATTTAATTATTAAAACTTTAAATTTTATAATTTAAAAATTTAAAAATTTAAATACTAAATTTTAAAAATTTATTTATTAAAATTTTAAATTTTAAAATTTAAAAATTTAAATACTAAATTTTAAAAATTTAATTATAAAAACTTTAAATTTTAAAATTTAAAAATTTAAATACTAAATTTTTAAAATTGAATTATTAAAATTTTAAATTTTAAAATTTAAAAATTTAAATTTTAAAATTTAAAAATTTAAATTTTAAAATTTAAAAATTTAAATTTTAAAATTTAAAAATTTAAATTTTAAAATTTAAAAATTTAAATTTTAAAATTTAAAAATTTAAATTTTAAAATTTAAAAATTTAAATTTTAAAATTTAAAAATTTAAATTTTAAAATTTAAAAATTTAAATACTAAATTTTAAAAATTTAATTATTAAAACTTTAAACTTTAAAATTTAAAAATTTAAAAATTTAAAAATTTAAATACTAAATTTTAAATTATTTATTAAAATTTTAAATTTTAAAATTTAAAAATTTAAATACTAAATTTTAAAAATTTATTTATTAAAACTTTAACTTTTAAAATTTAAAAATTTAAATACTAAATTTTAAAAATTTAATTATTAAAACTTTAAATTTTAAAATTTAAAAATTTAAATACTAAATTTTAAAAATTTGAATATTAAAACTTTAAATTTTAAAATTTAAAAATTTAAATTTTAAAATTTAAAAATTTAAATTTTAAAATTTTAAAAATTTAAATACTAAATTTTAAAAATTTAATTTCAAAACTTTAAATTTTAAAATTTAAAAATTTAAATTTTAAAATTTAAAAATTTAAATTTAAAAATTTAAAAATTTAAATTTTAAAATTTAAAAATTTAAATTTTAAAATTTAAAAATTTAAATTTTAAAATTTAAAAATTTAAATACTAAATTTAAAAAATTTAATTATAAAAACTTTAAATTTTAAAATTTAAAAATTTAAAAATTTAAATACTAAATTTTAAAAATTTAATTATTAAAACTTTAAATTTTAAAATTTAAAAATTTAAAAATTTAAATATTAAAACTTTAAATTTTAAAATTTAAAAATTTAAATACTAAATTTTAAACATTTAATTATTAAAACGTTAAATTTTAAAATTTAAAAATTTAAATTTTAAAATTTAAAAATTTAAATTTGAATATTTAAAAATTTAAATTTTAAAATTTAAAAATTTAAATACTAAATTTTAAAAATTTAATTATTAAAACTTTAAATTTTATAATTTAAAAATTTAAAAATTTAAATACTAAATTTTAAAAATTTATTTATTAAAATTTTAAATTTTAAAATTTAAAAATTTAAATACTAAATTTTAAAAATTTAATTATTAAAACTTTAAATTTTAAAATTTAAAAATTTAAAAATTTAAATACTAAATATTAAAAATTTAATTATAAAAACTTTAAATTTTAAAATTTAAAAATTTAAATACTAAATTTTTAAAATTGAATTATTAAAATTTTAAATTTTAAAATTTAAAAATTTAAATTTTAAAATTTAAAAATTTAAATTTTAAAATTTAAAAATTTAAATTTTAAAATTTAAAAATTTAAATTTTAAAACTTTAAATTTTAAAATTTAAAAATTTAAATACTAAATTTTAAACATTTAATTATTAAAACGTTAAATTTTAAAATTTAAAAATTTAAATTTTAAAATTTAAAAATTTAAATTTGAATATTTAAAAATTTAAATTTTAAAATTTAAAAATTTAAATACTAAATTTTAAAAATTTAATTATTAAAACTTTAAATTTTATAATTTAAAAATTTAAAAATTTAAATACTAAATTTTAAAAATTTATTTATTAAAATTTTAAATTTTAAAATTTAAAAATTTAAATACTAAATTTTAAAAATTTAATTATTAAAACTTTAAATTTTAAAATTTAAAAATTTAAAAATTTAAATACTAAATATTAAAAATTTAATTATAAAAACTTTAAATTTTAAAATTTAAAAATTTAAATACTAAATTTTTAAAATTGAATTATTAAAATTTTAAAATTTAAAAATTTAAATTTTGAAATTTAAAAATTTAAATTTGAATATTTAAAAATTTAAATTTTAAAATTTAAAAATTTAAATACTAAATTTTAAAAATTTAATTATTAAAACTTTAAATTTTAAAATTTAAAAATTTAAAAATTTAAATACTAAATTTTAAATTATTTATTAAAATTTTAAATTTTAAAATTTAAAAATTTAAATACTAAATTTTAAAAATTTAATTATTAAAACTTTAACTTTTGAAATTTAAAAATTTAAATACTAAATTTTAAAAATTTAATTCTTAAAACTTTAAATTTTAAAATTTAAAAATTTAAATACTAAATTTTAAAAATTTGAATATTAAAACTTTAAATTTTAAAATTTAAAAATTTAAATTTTAAAATTTAAAAATTTAAATTTTAAAATTTTAAAAATTTAAATACTAAATTTTAAAAATTTAATTTCAAAACTTTAAATTTTAAAATTTAAAAATTTAAATACTAAATTTTAATAATTTAAAAATTTAAATACTCAATTTTAAAAATTTAATTATTAAAAATTTAAATACTAAATTTTAATAATTTAAAAATTTAAATACTAAATTTAAAAAATTTAATTATAAAAACTTTAAATTTTAAAATTTAAAAATTTAAAAATTTAAATACTAAATTTTAAAAATTTAATTATTAAAACTTTAAATTTTAAAATTTAAAAATTTAAATTTTAAAATTTAAAAATTTAAATTTTAAAATTTAAAAATTTAAATTTTAAAATACTAAATTTAAAAAATTTAATTATAAAAACTTTAAATTTTAAAATTTAAAAATTTAAAAATTTAAATACTAAATTTTAAAAATTTAATTATTAAAACGTTAAATTTTAAAATTTAAAAATTTAAATTTTAAAATTTAAAAATTTAAATTTTAAAATTTAAAAATTTAAATTTTAAAATTTAAAAATTTAAATACTAAATTTTAATAATTTAAAAATATAAATACTCAATTTTAAAAATTTAATTATTAAAACTTTAAATTTAAAAATTTAAAAATTTAAATTTTAAAATTTAAAAATCTAAATTTTAAAATTTAAAACTTTAAATTTTAAAATTTAAAAATTTAAATACTAAATTTTAAAAATTTAATTTCAAAACTTTAAATTTTAAAATTTAAAAATTTGAATACTAAATTTTAATAATTTAAAAATTTAAATACTCAATTTTAAAAATTTAATTATTAAAACTTTAAATTTTAAAATTTAAAAATTTAAAAATTTAAAAATTTAAATACTAAATATTAAAAATTTAATTATTAAAACTTTAAATTTTAAAATTTAAAAATTTAAATTTTAAAATTTAAAAATTTAAATTTTAAAATTTAAAAATTTAAATTTTAAAATTTAAAAATTTAAATAATAAATTTAAAAAATTTAATTATAAAAACTTTAAATTTTAAAATTTAAAAATTTAAAAATTTAAATTCTAAATTTTAAAAATTTAATTATTAAAACTTTAAATTTTAAAATTTAAAAATTTAAATGCTAAATTTTAAAAATCTAAATATTAAAACTTTAAATTTTTAAATTTAAAAATTTAAATAGTAAATTTTAAACATTTAATTATTATAACGTTAAATTTTAAAATTTAAAAATTTAAATTTTAAAATTTAAAAATTTAAATTTAAAAATTTAAAAATTTAAATTTAAAAATTTAAATTTTAAAATTTAAAAATTTAAATACTAAATTTTAAAAATTTAATTTCAAAACTTTAAATTTTAATATTTAAAAATTTAAAAACTAAATTTTAATAATTTAAAAATTTAAATACTCAATTTTAAAAATTTAATTATTAAAATTTTAAATTTTAAAATTTAAAAATTTAAAAATTTAAATACTAAATATTAAAAATTTAATTATTAAAACTTTAAATTTTAAAATTTAAAAATTTAAATTTTAAAATTTAAAAATTTAAATTTTAAAATTTAAAAATTTAAATACTAAATTTAAAAAATTTAATTATAAAAACTTTAAATTTTAAAATTTAAAAATTTAAAAATATAAATACTAAATTTTAAAAATTTAATTTCAAAACTTTAAATTTTAAAATTTAAAAATTTAAATACTAAATTTTAATAATTTAAAAATTTAAATACTCAATTTTAAAAATTTAATTATTAAAACTTTAAATTTTAAAAATTTAAATACTAAATATTAAAAATTTAATTATTAAAATTTTAAATTTTAAAATTTAAAAATTTAAATTTTAAAATTTAAAAATTTAAATTTTAAAATTTAAAAATTTAAATACTAAATTTAAAAAATTTAATTATAAAAACTTTAAATTTTAAAATTTAAAAATTTAAAAATTTAAATACTAAATTTTAAAAATTTAATTATTAAAACTTTAAATTTTAAAATTTAAAAATTTAAATACTAAATTTTAAAATTTAAAAATTTAAATTTTAAAATTTAAAAATTTAAATTTTAAAATTTAAAAATTTAAATTTTAAAATTTAAAAATTTAAATTTTAAAATTTAAAAATTTAAATTTTAAAATTTAAAAATTTAAATTTGAATATTTAAAAATTTAAATTTTAAAATTTAAAAATTTAAATTTTAAAATTTAAAACTTTAAATTTTAAAATTTAAAAATTTAAATACTAAATTTTAAAAATTTAATTATTAAAATTTTAAATTTTAAAATTTAAAAATTTAAAAATTTAAATACTAAATTTTAAATTATTTATTAAAATTTTAAATTTTAAAATTTAAAAATTTAAATACTAAATTTTAAAAATTTAATTATTAAAACTTTAACTTTTAAAATTTAAAAATTTAAATACTAAATTTTAAAAATTTAATTATTAAAACTTTAAATTTTAAAATTTAAAAATTTAAATACTAAATTTTAAAAATTTGAATATTAAAACTTTAAATTTTAAAATTTAAAAATTTAAATTTTAAAATTTAAAAATTTAAATTTTTAAATTTTAAAATTTAAATTTTTAAATTTTAAAATTTAAATTTTTAAATACTAAATTTTAAAAATTTAATTATTATAACTTTAAATTTTAAAATTTAAAAATTTAAAAATTTAAATACTAAATTTTAAATTATTTATTAAAATTTTAAATTTTAAAATTTAAAAATTTAAATACTAAATTTTAAAAATTTAATTTCAAAACTTTAAATTTTAAAATTTAAAAATTTAAATACTCAATTTTAAAAATTTAATTATTAAAACTTTAAATTTTAAAATTTAAAAATTTAAAAATTTAAATACCAAATATTAAAAATTTAATTATTAAAACTTTAAATTTTAAAATTTAAAAATTTAAATACTAAATTTTAAAAATTTAAATATTAAAACTTTAAATTTTAAAATTTAAAAATTTAAATATTAAATTTTAAAAATTTGAATATTAAAACTTTAAATTTTAAAATTTAAAAATTTAAATACTAAATTTTAAAAATTTAATTATTAAAACGTTAAATTTTAAAATTTAAAAATTTAAATTTTAAAATTTAAAAATTTAAATTTTAAAATTTAAAAATTTAAATTTTAAAATTTAAAAATTTAAATACTAAATTTTAATAATTTAAAAATATAAATACTCAATTTTAAAAATTTAATTATTAAAACTTTAAATTTAAAAATTTAAAAATTTAAATTTTAAAATTTAAAAATTTAAATTTTAAAATTTAAAACTTTAAATTTTAAAATTTAAAAATTTAAATACTAAATTTTAAAAATTTAATTTCAAAACTTTAAATTTTAAAATTTAAAAATTTGAATACTAAATTTTAATAATTTAAAAATCTAAATACTCAATTTTAAAAATTTAATTATTAAAACTTTAAATTTTAAAATTTAAAAATTTAAAAATTTAAAAATTTAAAAATTTAAAAATTTAAAAATTTAAATACTAAATATTAAAAATTTAATTATTAAAACTTTAAATTTTAAAATTTAAAAATTTAAATTTTAAAATTTAAAAATTTAAATTTTAAAATTTAAAAATTTAAATTTTAAAATTTAAAAATTTAAATACTAAATTTTAAAAATTTAAATATTAAAACTTTAAATTTTTAAATTTAAAAATTTAAATAGTAAATTTTAAACATTTAATTATTATAACGTTAAATTTTAAAATTTAAAAATTTAATTATTATAACTTTAAATTTTATAATTTAAAAATTTAAAAATTTAAATACTAAATTTTAAAAATTTATTTATTAAAATTTTAAATTTTAAAATTTAAAAATTTAAATACTAAATTTTAAAAATTTAATTATTAAAACTTTAAATTTTAAAATTTAAAAATTTAAAAATTTAAAAATTTAAATACTAAATATTAAAAATTTAATTATAAAAACTTTAAATTTTAAAATTTAAAAATTTAAATTTTAAAATTTAAAAATTTAAATACTAAATTTAAAAAATTTAATTATAAAAACTTTAAATTTTAAAATTTAAAAATTTAAAAATTTAAATACTAAATTTAAAAATTTAATTATTAAAACTTTAAATTTTAAAATTTAAAAATTTAAATACTAAATTTTAAAAATTTAAATATTAAAACTTTAAATTTTAAAATTTAAAAATTTAAATATTAAATTTTAAAAATTTGAATATTAAAACTTTAAATTTTAAAATTTTTAAAATTTAAATACTAAATTTTTAAAATTGAATTATTAAAATTTTAAATTTTAAAATTTAAAAATTTAAATTTTAAAATTTAAAAATTTAAATTTGAATATTTAAAAATTTAAATTTTAAAATTTAAAAATTTAAATACTAAATTTTAAAAATTTAATTATTAAAATTTTAAATTTTAAAATTTAAAAATTTAAAAATTTAAATACTAAATTTTAAATTATTTATTAAAATTTTAAATTTTAAAATTTAAAAATTTAAATACTAAATTTTAAAAATTTAATTATTAAAACTTTAACTTTTAAAATTTAAAAATTTAAATACTAAATTTTAAAAATTTAATTATTAAAACTTTAAATTTTAAAATTTAAAAATTTAAATACTAAATTTTAAAAATTTAATTTCAAAACTTTAAATTTTAAAATTTAAAAATTTAAATACTCAATTTTAAAAATTTAATTATTAAAACTTTAAATTTTAAAATTTAAAAATTTAAGAATTTAAATACCAAATATTAAAAATTTAATTATTAAAACTTTAAATTTTAAAATTTAAAAATTTAAATACTAAATTTTAAAAATTTAAATATTAAAACTTTAAATTTTAAAATTTAAAAATTTAAATATTAAATTTTAAAAATTTGAATATTAAAACTTTAAATTTTAAAATTTAAAAATTTAAATACTAAATTTTAAAAATTTAATTATTAAAACGTTAAATTTTAAAATTTAAAAATTTAAATTTTAAAATTTAAAAATTTAAATTTTAAAATTTAAAAATTTAAATTTTAAAATTTAAAAATTTAAATACTAAATTTTAATAATTTAAAAATATAAATACTCAATTTTAAAAATTTAATTATTAAAACTTTAAATTTAAAAATTTAAAAATTTAAATTTTAAAATTTAAAAATTTAAATTTTAAAATTTAAAACTTTAAATTTTAAAATTTAAAAATTTAAATACTAAATTTTAAAAATTTAATTTCAAAACTTTAAATTTTAAAATTTAAAAATTTGAATACTAAATTTTAATAATTTAAAAATCTAAATACTCAATTTTAAAAATTTAATTATTAAAACTTTAAATTTTAAAATTTAAAAATTTAAAAATTTAAAAATTTAAAAATTTAAAAATTTAAAAATTTAAATACTAAATATTAAAAATTTAATTATTAAAACTTTAAATTTTAAAATTTAAAAATTTAAATTTTAAAATTTAAAAATTTAAATTTTAAAATTTAAAAATTTAAATTTTAAAATTTAAAAATTTAAATACTAAATTTTAAAAATTTAAATATTAAAACTTTAAATTTTTAAATTTAAAAATTTAAATAGTAAATTTTAAACATTTAATTATTATAACGTTAAATTTTAAAATTTAAAAATTTAATTATTATAACTTTAAATTTTATAATTTAAAAATTTAAAAATTTAAATACTAAATTTTAAAAATTTATTTATTAAAATTTTAAATTTTAAAATTTAAAAATTTAAATACTAAATTTTAAAAATTTAATTATTAAAACTTTAAATTTTAAAATTTAAAAATTTAAAAATTTAAAAATTTAAATACTAAATATTAAAAATTTAATTATAAAAACTTTAAATTTTAAAATTTAAAAATTTAAATTTTAAAATTTAAAAATTTAAATACTAAATTTAAAAAATTTAATTATAAAAACTTTAAATTTTAAAATTTAAAAATTTAAAAATTTAAATACTAAATTTAAAAATTTAATTATTAAAACTTTAAATTTTAAAATTTAAAAATTTAAATACTAAATTTTAAAAATTTAAATATTAAAACTTTAAATTTTAAAATTTAAAAATTTAAATATTAAATTTTAAAAATTTGAATATTAAAACTTTAAATTTTAAAATTTTTAAAATTTAAATACTAAATTTTTAAAATTGAATTATTAAAATTTTAAATTTTAAAATTTAAAAATTTAAATTTTAAAATTTAAAAATTTAAATTTGAATATTTAAAAATTTAAATTTTAAAATTTAAAAATTTAAATACTAAATTTTAAAAATTTAATTATTAAAATTTTAAATTTTAAAATTTAAAAATTTAAAAATTTAAATACTAAATTTTAAATTATTTATTAAAATTTTAAATTTTAAAATTTAAAAATTTAAATACTAAATTTTAAAAATTTAATTATTAAAACTTTAACTTTTAAAATTTAAAAATTTAAATACTATATTTTAAAAATTTAATTATTAAAACTTTAAATTTTAAAATTTAAAAATTTAAATACTAAATTTTAAAAATTTGAATATTAAAACTTTAAATTTTAAAATTTAAAAATTTAAATTTTAAAATTTAAAAATTTAAATTTTAAAATTTAAAAATTTAAATACTAAATTTTAAAAATTTAATTTCAAAACTTTAAATTTTAAAATTTGAAAATTTAAATACTAAATTTTAATAATTTAAAAATTTAAATACTCAATTTTAAAAATTTAATTATTAAAACTTTAAATTTTAAAAATTTAATTATTAAAACTTTAAATTTTAAAATTTAAATACTAAATTTTAAAAATTTAAATATTAAAACTTTAAATTTTAAAATTTAAAAATTTAAAAATTTAAAAATTTAAATACTAAATATTAAAAATTTAATTGTTAAAACTTTAAATTTTAAAATTTAAAAATTTAAATATTAAATTTTAAAAATTTGAATATTAAAACTTTAAATTTTAAAATTTAAAAATTTAAATACTAAATTTTTAAAATTGAATTATTAAAATTTTAAATTTTAAAATTTAAAAATTTAAATTTTAAAATTTAAAAATTTAAATTTTAAAATTTAAAAATTTAAATTTTAAAATTTAAAAATTTAAATTTGAATATTTAAAAATTTAAATTTTAAAATTTAAAAATTTAAATACTAAATTTTAAAAATTTAATTATTAAAATTTTAAATTTTAAAATTTAAAAATTTAAAAATTTAAATACTAAATTTTAAATTATTTATTAAAATTTTAAATTTTAAAATTTAAAAATTTAAATACTAAATTTTAAAAATTTAATTATTAAAACTTTAAATTTTAAAATTTAAAAATTTAAATACTAAATTTTAAAAATTTGAATATTAAAACTTTAAATTTTAAAATTTAAAAATTTAAATTTTAAAATTTAAAAATTTAAATTTTAAAATTTAAAAATTTAAATACTAAATTTTAAAAATTTAATTTCAAAACTTTAAATTTTAAAATTTGAAAATTTAAATACTAAATTTTAATAATTTAAAAATTTAAATACTCAATTTTAAAAATTTAATTATTAAAACTTTAAATTTTAAAATTTAAAAATTTAAAAATTTAAATACTAAATTTTAAAAATTTAATTATTAAAACTTTAAATTTTAAAATTTAAAAATTTAAAAATTTAAATACTAAATTTTAAAAATTTAATTATTAAAACTTTAAATTTTAAAATTTAAATACTAAATTTTAAAAATTTAAATATTAAAACTTTAAATTTTAAAATTTAAAAATTTAAAAATTTAAAAATTTAAATACTAAATATTAAAAATTTAATTGTTAAAACTTTAAATTTTAAAATTTAAAAATTTAAATTTTAAAATTTAAAAATTTAAATTTTAAAATTTAAAAATTTAAATTTTAAAATTTAAAAATTTAAATTTTAAAATACTAAATTTAAAAAATTTAATTATAAAAACTTTAAATTTTAAAATTTTAAAATTTAAAAATTTAAAAATTTAAATACTAAATTTTAAAAATTTAATTATTAAAACTTTAAATTTTAAAATTTAAAAATTTAAATATTAAATTTTAAAAATTTGAATATTAAAACTTTAAATTTTAAAATTTAAAAATTTAAATACTAAATTTTTAAAATTGAATTATTAAAATTTTAAATTTTAAAATTTAAAAATTTAAATTTTAAAATTTAAAAATTTAAATTTTAAAATTTAAAAATTTAAATTTGAATATTTAAAAATTTAAATTTTAAAATTTAAAAATTTAAATACTAAATTTTAAAAATTTAATTATTAAAATTTTAAATTTTAAAATTTAAAAATTTAAAAATTTAAATACTAAATTTTAAATTATTTATTAAAATTTTAAATTTTAAAATTTAAAAATTTAAATACTAAATTTTAAAAATTTAATTATTAAAACTTTAACTTTTAAAATTTAAAAATTTAAATACTAAATTTTAAAAATTTAATTATTAAAACTTTAAATTTTAAAATTTAAAAATTTAAATACTAAATTTTAAAAATTTGAATATTAAAACTTTAAATTTTAAAATTTAAAAATTTAAAAATTTAAAAATTTAAATACTAAATATTAAAAATTTAATTATAAAAACTTTAAATTTTAAAATTTAAAAATTTAAATTTTAAAATCTAAAAATTTAAATACTAAATTTAAAAAATTTAATTATAAAAACTTTAAATTTTAAAATTTAAAAATTTAAAAATTTAAATACTAAATTTAAAAATTTAATTATTAAAACTTTAAATTTTAAAATTTAAAAATTTAAATACTAAATTTTAAATATTTAAATATTAAAACTTTAAATTTTAAAATTTAAAAATTTAAATTTTAAAATTTAAAAATTTAAATTTTAAAATTTAAAAATTTAAATACTAAATTTAAAAAATTTAATTATAAAAACTTTAAATTTTAAAATTTAAAAATTTAAAAATTTAAATACTAAATTTTAAAAATTTAATTATTAAAACTTTAAATTTTAAAATTTAAAAATTTAAATACTAAATTTTAAAAATTTAAATATTAAAACTTTAAATTTTAAAATTTAAAAATTTAAAAATTTAAAAATTTAAATACTAAATATTAAAAATTTAATTATTAAAACTTTAAATTTTAAAATTTAAAAATTTAAATTTTAAAATTTAAAAATTTAAATTTTAAAATTTAAAAATTTAAATTTTAAAATACTAAATTTAAAAAATTTAATTATAAAAACTTTAAATTTTAAAATTTTAAAATTTAAAAATTTAAAAATTTAAATACTAAATTTTAAAAATTTAATTATTAAAACTTTAAATTTTAAAATTTAAAAATTTAAAAATTTAAATACTAAATTTTAAAAATTTAATTATTAAAACTTTAAATTTTAAAATTTAAATACTAAATTTTAAAAATTTAAATATTAAAACTTTAAATTTTAAAATTTAAAAATTTAAAAATTTAAAAATTTAAATACTAAATATTAAAAATTTAATTGTTAAAACTTTAAATTTTAAAATTTAAAAATTTAAATTTTAAAATTTAAAAATTTAAATTTTAAAATTTAAAAATTTAAATTTTAAAATACTAAATTTAAAAAATTTAATTATAAAAACTTTAAATTTTAAAATTTAAAAATTTAAAAATTTAAAAATTTAAATACTAAATTTTAAAAATTTAATTATTAAAACTTTAAATTTTAAAATTTAAAAATTTAAATACTAAATTTTAAAAATTTAATTATTAAAACTTTAACTTTTGAAATTTAAAAATTTAAATACTAAATTTTAAAAATTTAATTCTTAAAACTTTAAATTTTAAAATTTAAAAATTTAAATACTAAATTTTAATAATTTAAAAATATAAATACTCAATTTTAAAAATTTAATTATTAAAACTTTAAATTTAAAAATTTAAAAATTTAAATTTTAAAATTTAAAAATCTAAATTTTAAAATTTAAAACTTTAAATTTTAAAATTTAAAAATTTAAATACTAAATTTTAAAAATTTAATTTCAAAACTTTAAATTTTAAAATTTAAAAATTTGAATACTAAATTTTAATAATTTAAAAATTTAAATACTCAATTTTAAAAATTTAATTATTAAAACTTTAAATTTTAAAATTTAAAAATTTAAAAATTTAAAAATTTAAATACTAAATATTAAAAATTTAATTATTAAAACTTTAAATTTTAAAATTTAAAAATTTAAATTTTAAAATTTAAAAATTTAAATAATAAATTTAAAAAATTTAATTATAAAAACTTTAAATTTTAAAATTTAAAAATTTAAAAATTTAAATTCTAAATTTTAAAAATTTAATTATTAAAACTTTAAATTTTAAAATTTAAAAATTTAAATGCTAAATTTTAAAAATTTAAATATTAAAACTTTAAATTTTTAAATTTAAAAATTTAAATAGTAAATTTTAAACATTTAATTATTATAACGTTAAATTTTAAAATTTAAAAATTTAAATTTTAAAATTTAAAAATTTAAATACTAAATTTTAAAAATTTAATTTCAAGACTTTAAATTTTAATATTTAAAAATTTAAAAACTAAATTTTAATAATTTAAAAATTTAAATACTCAATTTTAAAAATTTAATTATTAAAATTTTAAATTTTAAAATTTAAAAATTTAAAAATTTAAATACTAAATATTAAAAATTTAATTATTAAAACTTTAAATTTTAAAATTTAAAAATTTAAATTTTAAAATTTAAAAATTTAAATTTTAAAATTTAAAAATTTAAATTTTAAAATTTAAAAATTTAAATACTAAATTTAAAAAATTTAATTATAAAAACTTTAAATTTTAAAATTTAAAAATTTAAAAATTTAAATACTAAATTTTAAAAATTTAATTTCAAAACTTTAAATTTTAAAATTTAAAAATTTAAATACTAAATTTTAATAATTTAAAAATTTAAATACTCAATTTTAAAAATTTAATTATTAAAACTTTAAATTTTAAAAATTTAAAAATTTAAATACTAAATATTAAAAATTTAATTATTAAAATTTTAAATTTTAAAATTTAAAAATTTAAATTTTAAAATTTAAAAATTTAAATTTTAAAATTTAAAAATTTAAATACTAAATTTAAAAAATTTAATTATAAAAACTTTAAATTTTAAAATTTAAAAATTTAAAAATTTAAATACTAAATTTTAAAAATTTAATTATTAAAACTTTAAATTTTAAAATTTAAAAATTTAAATACTAAATTTTAAAATTTAAAAATTTAAATTTTAAAATTTAAAAATTTAAATTTTAAAATTTAAAAATTTAAATTTTAAAATTTAAAAATTTAAATTTTAAAATTTAAAAATTTAAATTTTAAAATTTAAAAATTTAAATTTGAATATTTAAAAATTTAAATTTTAAAATTTAAAAATTTAAATTTTAAAATTTAAAACTTTAAATTTTAAAATTTAAAAATTTAAATACTAAATTTTAAAAATTTAATTATTAAAATTTTAAATTTTAAAATTTAAAAATTTAAAAATTTAAATACTAAATTTTAAATTATTTATTAAAATTTTAAATTTTAAAATTTAAAAATTTAAATACTAAATTTTAAAAATTTAATTATTAAAACTTTAACTTTTAATATTTAAAAATTTAAATACTAAATTTTAAAAATTTAATTATTAAAACTTTAAATTTTAAAATTTAAAAATTTAAATACTAAATTTTAAAAATTTGAATATTAAAACTTTAAATTTTAAAATTTAAAAATTTAAATTTTAAAATTTAAAAATTTAAATTTTAAAATTTAAAAATTTAAATACTAAATTTTAAAAATTTAATTTCAAAACTTTAAATTTTAAAATTTAAAAATTTAAATACTCAATTTTAAAAATTTAATTATTAAAACTTTAAATTTTAAAATTTAAAAATTTAAAAATTTAAATACCAAATATTAAAAATTTAATTATTAAAACTTTAAATTTTAAAATTTAAAAATTTAAATACTAAATTTTAAAAATTTAAATATTAAAACTTTAAATTTTAAAATTTAAAAATTTAAATATTAAATTTTAAAAATTTGAATATTAAAACTTTAAATTTTAAAATTTAAAAATTTAAATACTAAATTTTAAAAATTTAATTATTAAAACGTTAAATTTTAAAATTTAAAAATTTAAATTTTAAAATTTAAAAATTTAAATTTTAAAATTTAAAAATTTAAATTTTAAAATTTAAAAATTTAAATACTAAATTTTAATAATTTAAAAATATAAATACTCAATTTTAAAAATTTAATTATTAAAACTTTAAATTTAAAAATTTAAAAATTTAAATTTTAAAATTTAAAAATTTAAATTTTAAAATTTAAAACTTTAAATTTTAAAATTTAAAAATTTAAATACTAAATTTTAAAAATTTAATTTCAAAACTTTAAATTTTAAAATTTAAAAATTTGAATACTAAATTTTAATAATTTAAAAATCTAAATACTCAATTTTAAAAATTTAATTATTAAAACTTTAAATTTTAAAATTTAAAAATTTAAAAATTTAAAAATTTAAAAATTTAAAAATTTAAAAATTTAAAAATTTAAATACTAAATATTAAAAATTTAATTATTAAAACTTTAAATTTTAAAATTTAAAAATTTAAATTTTAAAATTTAAAAATTTAAATTTTAAAATTTAAAAATTTAAATTTTAAAATTTAAAAATTTAAATACTAAATTTTAAAAATTTAAATATTAAAACTTTAAATTTTTAAATTTAAAAATTTAAATAGTAAATTTTAAACATTTAATTATTATAACGTTAAATTTTAAAATTTAAAAATTTAAATTTTAAAATTTAAAAATTTAAATTTTAAAATTTAAATTTTTAAATACTAAATTTTAAAAATTTAATTATTAAAACTTTAAATTTTATAATTTAAAAATTTAAAAATTTAAATACTAAATTTTAAAAATTTATTTATTAAAATTTTAAATTTTAAAATTTAAAAATTTAAATACTAAATTTTAAAAATTTAATTATTAAAACTTTAAATTTTAAAATTTAAAAATTTAAAAATTTAAAAATTTAAATACTAAATATTAAAAATTTAATTATAAAAACTTTAAATTTTAAAATTTAAAAATTTAAATTTTAAAATTTAAAAATTTAAATACTAAATTTAAAAAATTTAATTATAAAAACTTTAAATTTTAAAATTTAAAAATTTAAAAATTTAAATACTAAATTTAAAAATTTAATTATTAAAACTTTAAATTTTAAAATTTAAAAATTTAAATACTAAATTTTAAAAATTTAAATATTAAAACTTTAAATTTTAAAATTTAAAAATTTAAATATTAAATTTTAAAAATTTGAATATTAAAACTTTAAATTTTAAAATTTAAAAATTTAAATACTAAATTTTTAAAATTGAATTATTAAAATTTTAAATTTTAAAATTTAAAAATTTAAATTTGAATATTTAAAAATTTAAATTTTAAAATTTAAAAATTTAAATACTAAATTTTAAAAATTTAATTATTTAAATTTTAAATTTTAAAATTTAAAAATTTAAAAATTTAAATACTAAATTTTAAATTATTTATTAAAATTTTAAATTTTAAAATTTAAAAATTTAAATACTAAATTTTAAAAATTTAATTATTAAAACTTTAACTTTTAAAATTTAAAAATTTAAATACTAAATTTTAAAAATTTAATTATTAAAACTTTAAATTTTAAAATTTAAAAATTTAAATACTAAATTTTAAAAATTTGAATATTAAAACTTTAAATTTTAAAATTTAAAAATTTAAATTTTAAAATTTAAAAATTTAAATTTTAAAATTTAAAAATTTAAATACTAAATTTTAAAAATTTAATTTCAAAACTTTAAATTTTAAAATTTGAAAATTTAAATACTAAATTTTAATAATTTAAAAATTTAAATACTCAATTTTAAAAATTTAATTATTAAAACTTTAAATTTTAAAAATTTAATTATTAAAACTTTAAATTTTAAAATTTAAATACTAAATTTTAAAAATTTAAATATTAAAACTTTAAATTTTAAAATTTAAAAATTTAAAAATTTAAAAATTTAAATACTAAATATTAAAAATTTAATTGTTAAAACTTTAAATTTTAAAATTTAAAAATTTAAATATTAAATTTTAAAAATTTGAATATTAAAACTTTAAATTTTAAAATTTAAAAATTTAAATACTAAATTTTTAAAATTGAATTATTAAAATTTTAAATTTTAAAATTTAAAAATTTAAATTTTAAAATTTAAAAATTTAAATTTTAAAATTTAAAAATTTAAATTTTAAAATTTAAAAATTTAAATTTTAAAATTTAAAAATTTAAATTTGAATATTTAAAAATTTAAATTTTAAAATTTAAAAATTTAAATACTAAATTTTAAAAATTTAATTATTAAAATTTTAAATTTTAAAATTTAAAAATTTAAAAATTTAAATACTAAATTTTAAATTATTTATTAAAATTTTAAATTTTAAAATTTAAAAATTTAAATACTAAATTTTAAAAATTTAATTATTAAAACTTTAAATTTTAAAATTTAAAAATTTAAATACTAAATTTTAAAAATTTGAATATTAAAACTTTAAATTTTAAAATTTAAAAATTTAAATTTTAAAATTTAAAAATTTAAATTTTAAAATTTAAAAATTTAAATACTAAATTTTAAAAATTTAATTTCAAAACTTTAAATTTTAAAATTTGAAAATTTAAATACTAAATTTTAATAATTTAAAAATTTAAATACTCAATTTTAAAAATTTAATTATTAAAACTTTAAATTTTAAAATTTAAAAATTTAAAAATTTAAATACTAAATTTTAAAAATTTAATTATTAAAACTTTAAATTTTAAAATTTAAAAATTTAAAAATTTAAATACTAAATTTTAAAAATTTAATTATTAAAACTTTAAATTTTAAAATTTAAATACTAAATTTTAAAAATTTAAATATTAAAACTTTAAATTTTAAAATTTAAAAATTTAAAAATTTAAAAATTTAAATACTAAATATTAAAAATTTAATTGTTAAAACTTTAAATTTTAAAATTTAAAAATTTAAATTTTAAAATTTAAAAATTTAAATTTTAAAATTTAAAAATTTAAATTTTAAAATACTAAATTTAAAAAATTTAATTATAAAAACTTTAAATTTTAAAATTTTAAAATTTAAAAATTTAAAAATTTAAATACTAAATTTTAAAAATTTAATTATTAAAACTTTAAATTTTAAAATTTAAAAATTTAAATACTAAATTTTAAAAATTTAATTATTAAAACGTTATTTTAAATTTAAAATTTAAATTTAAATTTAAAATTTAAAATTTAAATTTTAAAATTTAAAAATTTAAATACTAAATTTTAATAATTTAAAAATATAAATACTCAATTTTAAAAATTTAATTATTAAAACTTTAAATTTTAAAATTTAAAAATTTAAATGCTAAATTTTAAAAATTTAAATATTAAAACTTTAAATTTTTAAATTTAAAAATTTAAATAGTAAATTTTAAACATTTAATTATTATAACGTTAAATTTTTAAATACTAAATTTTAAAAATTTAATTATTAAAACTTTAAATTTTATAATTTAAAAATTTAAAAATTTAAATACTAAATTTTAAAAATTTATTTATTAAAATTTTAAATTTTAAAATTTAAAAATTTAAATACTAAATTTTAAAAATTTAATTATTAAAACTTTAAATTTTAAAATTTAAAAATTTAAAAATTTAAAAATTTAAATACTAAATATTAAAAATTTAATTATAAAAACTTTAAATTTTAAAATTTAAAAATTTAAATTTTAAAATTTAAAAATTTAAATACTAAATTTAAAAAATTTAATTATAAAAACTTTAAATTTTAAAATTTAAAAATTTAAAAATTTAAATACTAAATTTAAAAATTTAATTATTAAAACTTTAAATTTTAAAATTTAAAAATTTAAATACTAAATTTTAAAAATTTAAATATTAAAACTTTAAATTTTAAAATTTAAAAATTTAAATTTTAAAATTTAAAAATTTAAATACTAAATTTAAAAAATTTAATTATAAAAACTTTAAATTTTAAAATTTAAAAATTTAAAAATTTAAATACTAAATTTAAAAATTTAATTATTAAAACTTTAAATTTTAAAATTTAAATACTAAATTTTAAAAATTTAAATATTAAAACTTTAAATTTTAAAATTTAAAAATTTAAAAATTTAAAAATTTAAATACTAAATATTAAAAATTTAATTGTTAAAACTTTAAATTTTAAAATTTAAAAATTTAAATTTTAAAATTTAAAAATTTAAATTTTAAAATTTAAAAATTTAAATTTTAAAATACTAAATTTAAAAAATTTAATTATAAAAACTTTAAATTTTAAAATTTTAAAATTTAAAAATTTAAAAATTTAAATACTAAATTTTAAAAATTTAATTATTAAAACTTTAAATTTTAAAATTTAAAAATTTAAATACTAAATTTTAAAAATTTAATTATTAAAACGTTATTTTAAATTTAAAATTTAAATTTAAATTTAAAATTTAAAATTTAAATTTTAAAATTTAAAAATTTAAATACTAAATTTTAATAATTTAAAAATATAAATACTCAATTTTAAAAATTTAATTATTAAAACTTTAAATTTTAAAATTTAAAAATTTAAATGCTAAATTTTAAAAATTTAAATATTAAAACTTTAAATTTTTAAATTTAAAAATTTAAATAGTAAATTTTAAACATTTAATTATTATAACGTTAAATTTTTAAATACTAAATTTTAAAAATTTAATTATTAAAACTTTAAATTTTATAATTTAAAAATTTAAAGATTTAAATACTAAATTTTAAAAATTTATTTATTAAAATTTTAAATTTTAAAATTTAAAAATTTAAATACTAAATTTTAAAAATTTAATTATTAAAACTTTAAATTTTAAAATTTAAAAATTTAAAAATTTAAAAATTTAAATACTAAATATTAAAAATTTAATTATAAAAACTTTAAATTTTAAAATTTAAAAATTTAAATTTTAAAATTTAAAAATTTAAATACTAAATTTAAAAAATTTAATTATAAAAACTTTAAATTTTAAAATTTAAAAATTTAAAAATTTAAATACTAAATTTAAAAATTTAATTATTAAAACTTTAAATTTTAAAATTTAAAAATTTAAATACTAAATTTAAAAAATTTAATTATAAAAACTTTAAATTTTAAAATTTAAAAATTTAAAAATTTAAATACTAAATTTAAAAATTTAATTATTAAAACTTTAAATTTTAAAATTTAAAAATTTAAATACTAAATTTTAAAAATTTAAATATTAAAACTTTAAATTTTAAAATTTAAAAATTTAAATACTAAATTTTTAAAATTGAATTATTAAAATTTTAAATTTTAAAATTTAAAAATTTAAATTTTAAAATTTAAAAATTTAAATTTTAAAATTTAAAAATTTAAATTTGAATATTTAAAAATTTAAATTTTAAAATTTAAAAATTTAAATACTAAATTTTAAAAATTTAATTATTAAAATTTTAAATTTTAAAATTTAAAAATTTAAAAATTTAAATACTAAATTTTAAATTATTTATTAAAATTTTAAATTTTAAAATTTAAAAATTTAAATACTAAATTTTAAAAATTTAATTATTAAAACTTTAACTTTTAAAATTTAAAAATTTAAATACTAAATTTTAAAAATTTAATTATTAAAACTTTAAATTTTAAAATTTAAAAATTTAAATACTAAATTTTAAAAATTTGAATATTAAAACTTTAAATTTTAAAATTTAAAAATTTAAAAATTTAAAAATTTAAATACTAAATATTAAAAATTTAATTATAAAAACTTTAAATTTTAAAATTTAAAAATTTAAATTTTAAAATCTAAAAATTTAAATACTAAATTTAAAAAATTTAATTATAAAAACTTTAAATTTTAAAATTTAAAAATTTAAAAATTTAAATACTAAATTTAAAAATTTAATTATTAAAACTTTAAATTTTAAAATTTAAAAATTTAAATACTAAATTTTAAATATTTAAATATTAAAACTTTAAATTTTAAAATTTAAAAATTTAAATTTTAAAATTTAAAAATTTAAATTTTAAAATTTAAAAATTTAAATACTAAATTTAAAAAATTTAATTATAAAAACTTTAAATTTTAAAATTTAAAAATTTAAAAATTTAAATACTAAATTTTAAAAATTTAATTATTAAAACTTTAAATTTTAAAATTTAAAAATTTAAATACTAAATTTTAAAAATTTAAATATTAAAACTTTAAATTTTAAAATTTAAAAATTTAAAAATTTAAAAATTTAAATACTAAATATTAAAAATTTAATTATTAAAACTTTAAATTTTAAAATTTAAAAATTTAAATTTTAAAATTTAAAAATTTAAATTTTAAAATTTAAAAATTTAAATTTTAAAATACTAAATTTAAAAAATTTAATTATAAAAACTTTAAATTTTAAAATTTTAAAATTTAAAAATTTAAAAATTTAAATACTAAATTTTAAAAATTTAATTATTAAAATTTTAAATTTTAAAATTTAAAAATTTAAATACTAAATTTTAAAAATTTAAATATTAAAACTTTAAATTTTAAAATTTAAAAATTTAAATATTAAATTTTAAAAATTTGAATATTAAAACTTTAAATTTTAAAATTTAAAAGTTTAAATACTAAATTTTAAAAATTTAAATATTAAAACTTTAAATTTTAAAATTTAAAAATTTAAATATTAAAACTTTAAATTTTAAAATTTAAAAATTTAAATACTAAATTTTAAAAATTTAATTATTAAAACGTTATTTTAAATTTAAAATTTAAATTTAAATTTAAAATTTAAAATTTAAATTTTAAAATTTAAAAATTTAAATACTAAATTTTAATAATTTAAAAATATAAATACTCAATTTTAAAAATTTAATTATTAAAACTTTAAATTTAAAAATTTAAATTTTAAAATTTAAAAATTTAAATACTAAATTTTAAAAATTTAAATATTAAAACTTTAAATTTTAAAATTTAAAAATTTAAATATTAAATTTTAAAAATTTGAATATTAAAACTTTAAATTTTAAAATTTAAAAGTTTAAATAATAAATTTTAAAAATTTAATTATTAAAACGTTATTTTAAATTTAAAATTTAAATTTAAATTTAAAATTTAAAATTTTAAATACTAAATTTTTAAAATTGAATTATTAAAATTTTAAATTTTAAAATTTAAAAATTTAAATTTTAAAATTTAAAAATTTAAATTTTAAAATTTTAAAATTTAAATTTTAAAATTTAAAAATTTAAATTTTAAAATTTAAAAATTTAAATTTTAAAATTTAAAAATTTAAATTTTAAAATTTAAAAATTTAAATTTGAATATTTAAAAATTTAAATTTTAAAATTTAAAAATTTAAATACTAAATTTTAAAAATTTAATTATTAAAATTTTAAATTTTAAAATTTAAAAATTTAAAAATTTAAATACTAAATTTTAAATTATTTATTAAAATTTTAAATTTTAAAATTTAAAAATTTAAATACTAAATTTTAAAAATTTAATTATTAAAACTTTAACTTTTAAAATTTAAAAATTTAAATACTAAATTTTAAAAATTTAATTATTAAAACTTTAAATTTTAAAATTTAAAAATTTAAATACTAAATTTTAAAAATTTGAATGTTAAAACTTTAAATTTTAAAATTTAAAAATTTAATTACTAAATTTTAAAAATTTAATTTCAAAACTTTAAATTTTAAAATTTAAAAATTTAAATACTAAATTTTAATAATTTAAAAATTTAAATACTCAATTTTAAAAATTTAATTATTAAAACTTTAAATTTTAAAATTTAAAAATTTAAAAATTTAAATACTAAATATTAAAAATTTAATTATTAAAACTTTAAATTTTAAAATTTAAAAATTTAAATTTTAAAATTTAAAAATTTAAATTTTAAAATTTAAAAATTTAAATACTAAATTTAAAAAAATTAATTATAAAAACTTTAAATTTTAAAATTTAAAAATTTAAAAATTTAAATACTAAATTTTAAAAATTTAATTATTAAAACTTTAAATTTTAAAATTTAAAAATTTAAATACTAAATTTTAAAAATTTAAATATTAAAACTTTAAATTTTAAAATTTAAAAATTTAAAAATTTAAAAATTTAAATACTAAATATTAAAAATTTAATTATTAAAACTTTAAATTTTAAAATTTAAAAATTTAAATACTAAATTTTAAAAATTTAATTATTAAAACTTTAACTTTTGAAATTTAAAAATTTAAATACTAAATTTTAAAAATTTAATTCTTAAAACTTTAAATTTTAAAATTTAAAAATTTAAATACTAAATTTTAAAAATTTGAATATTAAAACTTTAAATTTTAAAATTTAAAAATTTAAATTTTAAAATTTAAAAATTTAAATTTTAAAATTTTAAAAATTTAAATACTAAATTTTAAAAATTTAATTTCAAAACTTTAAATTTTAAAATTTAAAAATTTAAATACTAAATTTTAAAAATTTAATTATTAAAATTTTAAATTTTAAAATTTAAAAATTTAAAAATTTAAATACTAAATTTTAAATTATTTATTAAAATTTTAAATTTTAAAATTTAAAAATTTAAATACTAAATTTTAAAAATTTAATTATTAAAACTTTAACTTTTAAAATTTAAAAATTTAAATACTAAATTTTAAAAATTTAATTATTATAACTTTAAATTTTAAAATTTAAAAATTTAAATACTAAATTTTAAAAATTTGAATGTTAAAACTTTAAATTTTAAAATTTAAAAATTTAATTACTAAATTTTAAAAATTTAATTTCAAAACTTTAAATTTTAAAATTTAAAAATTTAAATACTAAATTTTAATAATTTAAAAATTTAAATACTCAATTTTAAAAATTTAATTATTAAAACTTTAAATTTTAAAATTTAAAAATTTAAAAATTTAAATACTAAATATTAAAAATTTAATTATTAAAACTTTAAATTTTAAAATTTAAAAATTTAAATTTTAAAATTTAAAAATTTAAATTTTAAAATTTAAAAATTTAAATACTAAATTTAAAAAAATTAATTATAAAAACTTTAAATTTTAAAATTTAAAAATTTAAAAATTTAAATACTAAATTTTAAAAATTTAATTATTAAAACTTTAAATTTTAAAATTTAAAAATTTAAATACTAAATTTTAAAAATTTAAATATTAAAACTTTAAATTTAAAAATTTAAAAATTTAAAAATTTAAAAATTTAAAAATTTAAAAATTTAAAAATTTAAATACTAAATATTAAAAATTTAATTATTAAAACTTTAAATTTTAAAATTTAAAAATTTAAATACTAAATTTTAAAAATTTAATTATTAAAACTTTAACTTTTGAAATTTAAAAATTTAAATACTAAATTTTAAAAATTTAATTCTTAAAACTTTAAATTTTAAAATTTAAAAATTTAAATACTAAATTTTAAAAATTTGAATATTAAAACTTTAAATTTTAAAATTTAAAAATTTAAATTTTAAAATTTAAAAATTTAAATTTTAAAATTTTAAAAATTTAAATACTAAATTTTAAAAATTTAATTTCAAAACTTTAAATTTTAAAATTTAAAAATTTAAATACTAAATTTTAATAATTTAAAAATTTAAATACTCAATTTTAAAAATTTAATTATTAAAAATTTAAATACTAAATTTTAATAATTTAAAAATTTAAATACTAAATTTAAAAAATTTAATTATAAAAACTTTAAATTTTAAAATTTAAAAATTTAAATTTTAAAATTTAAAAATTTAAATTTTATAATACTAAATTTAAAAAATTTAATTATAAAAACTTTAAATTTTAAAATTTTAAAATTTAAAAATTTAAATACTAAATTTTAAAAGTTTAATTATTAAAACTTTAAATTTTAAAATTTAAAAATTTAAATACTAAATTTTAAAAATTTAAATATTAAAACTTTAAATTTTAAAATTTAAAAATTTAAATTTTAAAATTTAAAAATTTAAATTTTAAAATTTAAAAATTTAAATTTTAAAATACTAAATTTAAAAAATTTAATTATAAAAACTTTAAATTTTAAAATTTTAAAATTTAAAAATTTAAATACTAAATTTTAAAAGTTTAATTATTAAAACTTTAAATTTTAAAATTTAAAAATTTAAATACTCAATTTTAAAAATTTAATTATTAAAACTTTAAATTTTAAAATTTAAAAATTTAAAAATTTAAAAATTTAAAAATTTAAATACTAAATATTAAAAATTTAATTATTAAAACTTTAAATTTTAAAATTTAAAAATTTAAATTTTAAAATTTAAAAATTTAAATACTAAATTTAAAAAATTTAATTATAAAAACTTTAAATTTTAAAATTTTAAAATTTAAAAATTTAAATACTAAATTTTAAAAGTTTAATTATTAAAACTTTAAATTTTAAAATTTAAAAATTTAAATACTAAATTTTAAAAATTTAAATATTAAAACTTTAAATTTTAAAATTTAAAAATTTAAATTTTAAAATTTAAAAATTTAAATTTTAAAATACTAAATTTAAAAAATTTAATTATAAAAACTTTAAATTTTATAATTTTAAAATTTAAAAATTTAAATACTAAATTTTAAAAATTTAATTATTAAAATTTTAAATTTTAAAATTTAAAAATTTAAAAATTTAAATACTAAATTTTAAATTATTTATTAAAATTTTAAATTTTAAAATTTAAAAATTTAAATACTAAATTTTAAAAATTTAATTATTAAAACTTTAACTTTTAAAATTTAAAAATTTAAATACTAAATTTTAAAAATTTAATTATTATGACTTTAAATTTTAAAATTTAAAAATTTAAATACTAAATTTTAAAAATTTGAATGTTAAAACTTTAAATTTTAAAATTTAAAAATTTAATTACTAAATTTTAAAAATTTAATTTCAAAACTTTAAATTTTAAAATTTAAAAATTTAAATACTAAATTTTAATAATTTAAAAATTTAAATACTCAATTTTAAAAATTTAATTATTAAAACTTTAAATTTTAAAATTTAAAAATTTAAAAATTTAAATACTAAATATTAAAAATTTAATTATTAAAACTTTAAATTTTAAAATTTAAAAATTTAAATTTTAAAATTTAAAAATTTAAATTTTAAAATTTAAAAATTTAAATACTAAATTTAAAAAAATTAATTATAAAAACTTTAAATTTTAAAATTTAAAAATTTAAAAATTTAAATACTAAATTTTAAAAATTTAATTATTAAAACTTTAAATTTTAAAATTTAAAAATTTAAATACTAAATTTTAAAAATTTAAATATTAAAACTTTAAATTTAAAAATTTAAAAATTTAAAAATTTAAAAATTTAAAAATTTAAAAATTTAAAAATTTAAATACTAAATATTAAAAATTTAATTATTAAAACTTTAAATTTTAAAATTTAAAAATTTAAATACTAAATTTTAAAAATTTAATTATTAAAACTTTAACTTTTGAAATTTAAAAATTTAAATACTAAATTTTAAAAATTTAATTCTTAAAACTTTAAATTTTAAAATTTAAAAATTTAAATACTAAATTTTAAAAATTTGAATATTAAAACTTTAAATTTTAAAATTTAAAAATTTAAATTTTAAAATTTAAAAATTTAAATTTTAAAATTTTAAAAATTTAAATACTAAATTTTAAAAATTTAATTTCAAAACTTTAAATTTTAAAATTTAAAAATTTAAATACTAAATTTTAATAATTTAAAAATTTAAATACTCAATTTTAAAAATTTAATTATTAAAAATTTAAATACTAAATTTTAATAATTTAAAAATTTAAATACTAAATTTAAAAAATTTAATTATAAAAACTTTAAATTTTAAAATTTAAAAATTTAAATTTTAAAATTTAAAAATTTAAATTTTATAATACTAAATTTAAAAAATTTAATTATAAAAACTTTAAATTTTAAAATTTTAAAATTTAAAAATTTAAATACTAAATTTTAAAAGTTTAATTATTAAAACTTTAAATTTTAAAATTTAAAAATTTAAATACTAAATTTTAAAAATTTAAATATTAAAACTTTAAATTTTAAAATTTAAAAATTTAAATTTTAAAATTTAAAAATTTAAATTTTAAAATTTAAAAATTTAAATTTTAAAATACTAAATTTAAAAAATTTAATTATAAAAACTTTAAATTTTAAAATTTTAAAATTTAAAAATTTAAATACTAAATTTTAAAAGTTTAATTATTAAAACTTTAAATTTTAAAATTTAAAAATTTAAATACTCAATTTTAAAAATTTAATTATTAAAACTTTAAATTTTAAAATTTAAAAATTTAAAAATTTAAAAATTTAAAAATTTAAATACTAAATATTAAAAATTTAATTATTAAAACTTTAAATTTTAAAATTTAAAAATTTAAATTTTAAAATTTAAAAATTTAAATACTAAATTTAAAAAATTTAATTATAAAAACTTTAAATTTTAAAATTTTAAAATTTAAAAATTTAAATACTAAATTTTAAAAGTTTAATTATTAAAACTTTAAATTTTAAAATTTAAAAATTTAAATACTAAATTTTAAAAATTTAAATATTAAAACTTTAAATTTTAAAATTTAAAAATTTAAATTTTAAAATTTAAAAATTTAAATTTTAAAATACTAAATTTAAAAAATTTAATTATAAAAACTTTAAATTTTATAATTTTAAAATTTAAAAATTTAAATACTAAATTTTAAAAGTTTAATTATTAAAACTTTAAATTTTAAAATTTAAAAATTTAAATACTCAATTTTAAAAATTTAATTATTAAAACTTTAAATTTTAAAATTTAAAAATTTAAAAATTTAAAAATTTAAATACTAAATATTAAAAATTTAATTATTAAAACTTTAAATTTTAAAATTTAAAAATTTAAATTTTAAAATTTAAAAATTTAAATTTTAAAATTTAAAAATTTAAATTTTAAAATTTAAAAATTTAAATACTAAATTTAAAAAATTTAATTATAAAAACTTTAAATTTTAAAATTTAAAAATTTAAAAATTTAAATTCTAAATTTTAAAAATTTAATTATTAAAACTTTAAATTTTAAAAATTTAAATGCTAAATTTTAAAAATTTAAATATTAAAACATTAAATTTTTAAATTTAAAAATTTAAATAGTAAATTTTAAACATTTAATTATTATAACGTTAAATTTTAAAATTTAAAAATTTAAATTTTAAAATTTAAAAATTTAAATTTAAAAATTTAAAAATTTAAATTTTAAAATTTAAAACTTTAAATTTTAAAATTTAAAAATTTAAAAACTAAATTTTAATAATTTAAAAATTTAAATACTCAATTTTAAAAATTTAATTATTAAATCTTTAAATTTTAAAATTTAAAAATTTAAAAATTTAAATACTAAATATTAAAAATTTAATTATTAAAACTTTAAATTTTAAAATTTAAAAATTTAAATTTTGAAATTTAAAAATTTAAATTTTAAAATTTAAAAATTTAAATACTAAATTTAAAAAATTTAATTATAAAAACTTTAAATTTTAAAATTTAAAAATTTAAAAATTTAAATACTAAATTTTAAAAATTTAATTATTAAAACTTTAAATTTTAAAATTTAAAAATTTAAAAATTTAAATATTAAAACTTTAAATTTTAAAATTTAAAAATTTAAATACTAAATTTTAAACATTTAATTATTAAAACGTTAAATTTTAAAATTTAAAAATTTAAATTTGAATATTTAAAAATTTAAATTTTAAAATTTAAAAATTTAAATACTAAATTTTAAAAATTTAATTATTAAAACTTTAAAATTTATAATTTAAAAATTTAAAAATTTAAATACTAAATTTTAAAAATTTATTTATTAAAATTTTAAATTTTAAAATTTAAAAATTTAAATACTAAATTTTAAAAATTTAATTATTAAAACTTTAAATTTTAAAATTTAAAAATTTAAATTTTAAAATTTAAAAATTTAAATTTGAATATTTAAAAATTTAAATTTTAAAATTTAAAAATTTAAATACTAAATTTTAAAAATTTAATTATTAAAACTTTAAATTTTATAATTTAAAAATTTAAAAATTTAAATACTAAATTTTAAAAATTTATTTATTAAAATTTTAAATTTTAAAATTTAAAAATTTAAATACTAAATTTTAAAAATTTAATTATAAAAACTTTAAATTTTAAAATTTAAAAATTTAAATACTAAATTTTTAAAATTGAATTATTAAAACTTTAAATTTTAAAATTTAAAAATTTAAATACTAAATTTTAAAAATTTAAATATTAAAACTTTAAATTTTAAAATTTAAAAATTTAAATTTTAAAATTTAAAAATTTAAATTTTAAAATTTAAAAATTTAAATTTTAAAATACTAAATTTAAAAAATTTAATTATAAAAACTTTAAATTTTAAAATTTTAAAATTTAAAAATTTAAATACTAAATTTTAAAAGTTTAATTATTAAAACTTTAAATTTTAAAATTTAAAAATTTAAATACTCAATTTTAAAAATTTAATTATTAAAACTTTAAATTTTAAAATTTAAAAATTTAAAAATTTAAAAATTTAAAAATTTAAAAATTTAAAAATTTAAATACTAAATATTAAAAATTTAATTATAAAAACTTTAAATTTTAAAATTTTAAAATTTAAAAATTTAAATACTAAATTTTAAAAGTTTAATTATTAAAACTTTAAATTTTAAAATTTAAAAATTTAAATACTAAATTTTAAAAATTTAAATATTAAAACTTTAAATTTTAAAATTTAAAAATTTAAATTTTAAAATTTAAAAATTTAAATTTTAAAATACTAAATTTAAAAAATTTAATTATAAAAACTTTAAATTTTAAAATTTTAAAATTTAAAAATTTAAATACTAAATTTTAAAAGTTTAATTATTAAAACTTTAAATTTTAAAATTTAAAAATTTAAATACTCAATTTTAAAAATTTAATTATTAAAACTTTAAATTTTAAAATTTAAAAATTTAAAAATTTAAAAATTTAAAAATTTAAATACTAAATATTAAAAATTTAATTATTAAAACTTTAAATTTTAAAATTTAAAAATTTAAATTTTAAAATTTAAAAATTTAAATACTAAATTTAAAAAATTTAATTATAAAAACTTTAAATTTTAAAATTTTAAAATTTAAAAATTTAAATACTAAATTTTAAAAGTTTAATTATTAAAACTTTAAATTTTAAAATTTAAAAATTTAAATACTAAATTTTAAAAATTTAAATATTAAAACTTTAAATTTTAAAATTTAAAAATTTAAATTTTAAAATTTAAAAATTTAAATTTTAAAATACTAAATTTAAAAAATTTAATTATAAAAACTTTAAATTTTATAATTTTAAAATTTAAAAATTTAAATACTAAATTTTAAAAGTTTAATTATTAAAACTTTAAATTTTAAAATTTAAAAATTTAAATACTCAATTTTAAAAATTTAATTATTAAAACTTTAAATTTTAAAATTTAAAAATTTAAAAATTTAAAAATTTAAATACTAAATATTAAAAATTTAATTATTAAAACTTTAAATTTTAAAATTTAAAAATTTAAATTTTAAAATTTAAAAATTTAAATTTTAAAATTTAAAAATTTAAATTTTAAAATTTAAAAATTTAAATACTAAATTTAAAAAATTTAATTATAAAAACTTTAAATTTTAAAATTTAAAAATTTAAAAATTTAAATTCTAAATTTTAAAAATTTAATTATTAAAACTTTAAATTTTAAAAATTTAAATGCTAAATTTTAAAAATTTAAATATTAAAACATTAAATTTTTAAATTTAAAAATTTAAATAGTAAATTTTAAACATTTAATTATTATAACGTTAAATTTTAAAATTTAAAAATTTAAATTTTAAAATTTAAAAATTTAAATTTAAAAATTTAAAAATTTAAATTTTAAAATTTAAAACTTTAAATTTTAAAATTTAAAAATTTAAAAACTAAATTTTAATAATTTAAAAATTTAAATACTCAATTTTAAAAATTTAATTATTAAAACTTTAAATTTTAAAATTTAAAAATTTAAAAATTTAAATACTAAATATTAAAAATTTAATTATTAAAACTTTAAATTTTAAAATTTAAAAATTTAAATTTTGAAATTTAAAAATTTAAATTTTAAAATTTAAAAATTTAAATACTAAATTTAAAAAATTTAATTATAAAAACTTTAAATTTTAAAATTTAAAAATTTAAAAATTTAAATACTAAATTTTAAAAATTTAATTATTAAAACTTTAAATTTTAAAATTTAAAAATTTAAAAATTTAAATATTAAAACTTTAAATTTTAAAATTTAAAAATTTAAATACTAAATTTTAAACATTTAATTATTAAAACGTTAAATTTTAAAATTTAAAAATTTAAATTTGAATATTTAAAAATTTAAATTTTAAAATTTAAAAATTTAAATACTAAATTTTAAAAATTTAATTATTAAAACTTTAAAATTTATAATTTAAAAATTTAAAAATTTAAATACTAAATTTTAAAAATTTATTTATTAAAATTTTAAATTTTAAAATTTAAAAATTTAAATACTAAATTTTAAAAATTTAATTATTAAAACTTTAAATTTTAAAATTTAAAAATTTAAATTTTAAAATTTAAAAATTTAAATTTGAATATTTAAAAATTTAAATTTTAAAATTTAAAAATTTAAATACTAAATTTTAAAAATTTAATTATTAAAACTTTAAATTTTATAATTTAAAAATTTAAAAATTTAAATACTAAATTTTAAAAATTTATTTATTAAAATTTTAAATTTTAAAATTTAAAAATTTAAATACTAAATTTTAAAAATTTAATTATAAAAACTTTAAATTTTAAAATTTAAAAATTTAAATACTAAATTTTTAAAATTGAATTATTAAAACTTTAAATTTTAAAATTTAAAAATTTAAATACTAAATTTTAAAAATTTAAATATTAAAACTTTAAATTTTAAAATTTAAAAATTTAAATTTTAAAATTTAAAAATTTAAATTTTAAAATTTAAAAATTTAAATTTTAAAATACTAAATTTAAAAAATTTAATTATAAAAACTTTAAATTTTAAAATTTTAAAATTTAAAAATTTAAATACTAAATTTTAAAAGTTTAATTATTAAAACTTTAAATTTTAAAATTTAAAAATTTAAATACTCAATTTTAAAAATTTAATTATTAAAACTTTAAATTTTAAAATTTAAAAATTTAAAAATTTAAAAATTTAAAAATTTAAAAATTTAAAAATTTAAATACTAAATATTAAAAATTTAATTATTAAAACTTTAAATTTTAAAATTTAAAAATTTAAATTTTAAAATTTAAAAATTTAAATTTTAAAATTTAAAAATTTAAATTTTAAAATTTAAAAATTTAAATACTAAATTTAAAAAATTTAATTATAAAAACTTTAAATTTTAAAATTTAAAAATTTAAAAATTTAAATTCTAAATTTTAAAAATTTAATTATTAAAACTTTAAATTTTAAAATTTAAAAATTTAAATTTTAAAATTTAAAAATTTAAATTTTAAAATTTAAAAATTTAAATACTAAATTTAAAAAATTTAATTATAAAAACTTTAAATTTTAAAATTTTAAAATTTAAAAATTTAAATACTAAATTTTAAAAGTTTAATTATTAAAACTTTAAATTTTAAAATTTAAAAATTTAAATACTAAATTTTAAAAATTTAAATATTAAAACTTTAAATTTTAAAATTTAAAAATTTAAATTTTAAAATTTAAAAATTTAAATTTTAAAATACTAAATTTAAAAAATTTAATTATAAAAACTTTAAATTTTAAAATTTTAAAATTTAAAAATTTAAATACTAAATTTTAAAAGTTTAATTATTAAAACTTTAAATTTTAAAATTTAAAAATTTAAATACTAAATTTTAAAAATTTAAATATTAAAACTTTAAATTTTAAAATTTAAAAATTTAAATTTTAAAATTTAAAAATTTAAATTTTAAAATACTAAATTTAAAAAATTTAATTATAAAAACTTTAAATTTTAAAATTTAAAAATTTAAAAATTTAAAAATTTAAATACTAAATATTAAAAATTTAATTATTAAAACTTTAAATTTTAAAATTTAAAAATTTAAATTTTAAAATTTAAAAATTTAAATTTTAAAATTTAAAAATTTAAATTTTAAAATTTAAAAATTTAAATACTAAATTTAAAAAATTTAATTATAAAAACTTTAAATTTTAAAATTTAAAAATTTAAAAATTTAAATTCTAAATTTTAAAAATTTAATTATTAAAACTTTAAATTTTAAAATTTAAAAATTTAAATGCTAAATTTTAAAAATTTAAATATTAAAACATTAAATTTTTAAATTTAAAAATTTAAATAGTAAATTTTAAACATTTAATTATTATAACGTTAAATTTTAAAATTTAAAAATTTAAATTTTAAAATTTAAAAATTTGAATTTAAAAATTTAAATTTTAAAATTTAAAACTTTAAATTTTAAAATTTAAAAATTTAAAAACCAAATTTTAATAATTTAAAAATTTAAATACTCAATTTTAAAAATTTTATTATTAAAACTTTAAATTTTAAAATTTAAAAATTTAAAAATTTAAATACTAAATATTAAAAATTTAATTATTAAAACTTTAAATTTTAAAATTTAAAAATTTAAATTTTAAAATTTAAAAATTTAAATTTTAAAATTTAAAAATTTAAATACTAAATTTAAAAAATTTAATTATAAAAACTTTAAATTTTAAAATTTAAAAATTTAAAAATTTAAATACTAAATTTTAAAAATTTAATTATTAAAACTTTAAATTTTAAAATTTAAAAATTTAAAAATTTAAATATTAAAACTTTAAATTTTAAAATTTAAAAATTTAAATACTAAATTTTAAACATTTAATTATTAAAACGTTAAATTTTAAAATTTAAAAATTTAAATTTTAAAATTTAAAAATTTAAATTTTAAAATTTAAAAATTTAAATTTTAAAATTTAAAAATTTAAATTTTAAAATTTAAAAATTTAAATTTGAATATTTAAAAATTTAAATTTTAAAATTTAAAAATTTAAATACTAAATTTTAAAAATTTAATTATTAAAACTTTAAAATTTATAATTTAAAAATTTAAAAATTTAAATACTAAATTTTAAAAATTTATTTATTAAAATTTTAAATTTTAAAATTTAAAAATTTAAATACTAAATTTTAAAAATTTAATTATTAAAACTTTAAATTTTAAAATTTAAAAATTTAAATTTTAAAATTTAAATATTTAAATTTGAATATTTAAAAATTTAAATTTTAAAATTTAAAAATTTAAATTTGAATATTTAAAAATTTAAATTTTAAAATTTAAAAATTTAAATACTAAATTTTAAAAATTTAATTATTAAAACTTTAAATTTTAAAATTTAAAAATTTAAAAATTTAAATACTAAATATTAAAAATTTAATTATTAAAACTTTAAATTTTAAAATTTAAAAATTTAAATTTTGAAATTTAAAAATTTAAATTTTAAAATTTAAAAATTTAAATACTAAATTTAAAAAATTTAATTATAAAAACTTTAAATTTTAAAATTTAAAAATTTAAAAATTTAAATACTAAATTTTAAAAATTTAATTATTAAAACTTTAAATTTTAAAATTTAAAAATTTAAAAATTTAAATATTAAAACTTTAAATTTTAAAATTTAAAAATTTAAATACTAAATTTTAAACATTTAATTATTAAAACGTTAAATTTTAAAATTTAAAAATTTAAATTTGAATATTTAAAAATTTAAATTTTAAAATTTAAAAATTTAAATACTAAATTTTAAAAATTTAATTATTAAAACTTTAAAATTTATAATTTAAAAATTTAAAAATTTAAATACTAAATTTTAAAAATTTATTTATTAAAATTTTAAATTTTAAAATTTAAAAATTTAAATACTAAATTTTAAAAATTTAATTATTAAAACTTTAAATTTTAAAATTTAAAAATTTAAATTTTAAAATTTAAAAATTTAAATTTGAATATTTAAAAATTTAAATTTTAAAATTTAAAAATTTAAATACTAAATTTTAAAAATTTAATTATTAAAACTTTAAATTTTATAATTTAAAAATTTAAAAATTTAAATACTAAATTTTAAAAATTTATTTATTAAAATTTTAAATTTTAAAATTTAAAAATTTAAATACTAAATTTTAAAAATTTAATTATAAAAACTTTAAATTTTAAAATTTAAAAATTTAAATACTAAATTTTTAAAATTGAATTATTAAAACTTTAAATTTTAAAATTTAAAAATTTAAATACTAAATTTTAAAAATTTAAATATTAAAACTTTAAATTTTAAAATTTAAAAATTTAAATTTTAAAATTTAAAAATTTAAATTTTAAAATTTAAAAATTTAAATTTTAAAATACTAAATTTAAAAAATTTAATTATAAAAACTTTAAATTTTAAAATTTTAAAATTTAAAAATTTAAATACTAAATTTTAAAAGTTTAATTATTAAAACTTTAAATTTTAAAATTTAAAAATTTAAATACTCAATTTTAAAAATTTAATTATTAAAACTTTAAATTTTAAAATTTAAAAATTTAAAAATTTAAAAATTTAAAAATTTAAAAATTTAAAAATTTAAATACTAAATATTAAAAATTTAATTATTAAAACTTTAAATTTTAAAATTTAAAAATTTAAATTTTAAAATTTAAAAATTTAAATTTTAAAATTTAAAAATTTAAATTTTAAAATTTAAAAATTTAAATACTAAATTTAAAAAATTTAATTATAAAAACTTTAAATTTTAAAATTTAAAAATTTAAAAATTTAAATTCTAAATTTTAAAAATTTAATTATTAAAACTTTAAATTTTAAAATTTAAAAATTTAAATTTTAAAATTTAAAAATTTAAATTTTAAAATTTAAAAATTTAAATACTAAATTTAAAAAATTTAATTATAAAAACTTTAAATTTTAAAATTTTAAAATTTAAAAATTTAAATACTAAATTTTAAAAGTTTAATTATTAAAACTTTAAATTTTAAAATTTAAAAATTTAAATACTAAATTTTAAAAATTTAAATATTAAAACTTTAAATTTTAAAATTTAAAAATTTAAATTTTAAAATTTAAAAATTTAAATTTTAAAATACTAAATTTAAAAAATTTAATTATAAAAACTTTAAATTTTAAAATTTTAAAATTTAAAAATTTAAATACTAAATTTTAAAAGTTTAATTATTAAAACTTTAAATTTTAAAATTTAAAAATTTAAATACTAAATTTTAAAAATTTAAATATTAAAACTTTAAATTTTAAAATTTAAAAATTTAAATTTTAAAATTTAAAAATTTAAATTTTAAAATACTAAATTTAAAAAATTTAATTATAAAAACTTTAAATTTTAAAATTTAAAAATTTAAAAATTTAAAAATTTAAATACTAAATATTAAAAATTTAATTATTAAAACTTTAAATTTTAAAATTTAAAAATTTAAATTTTAAAATTTAAAAATTTAAATTTTAAAATTTAAAAATTTAAATTTTAAAATTTAAAAATTTAAATACTAAATTTAAAAAATTTAATTATAAAAACTTTAAATTTTAAAATTTAAAAATTTAAAAATTTAAATTCTAAATTTTAAAAATTTAATTATTAAAACTTTAAATTTTAAAATTTAAAAATTTAAATGCTAAATTTTAAAAATTTAAATATTAAAACATTAAATTTTTAAATTTAAAAATTTAAATAGTAAATTTTAAACATTTAATTATTATAACGTTAAATTTTAAAATTTAAAAATTTAAATTTTAAAATTTAAAAATTTGAATTTAAAAATTTAAATTTTAAAATTTAAAACTTTAAATTTTAAAATTTAAAAATTTAAAAACCAAATTTTAATAATTTAAAAATTTAAATACTCAATTTTAAAAATTTTATTATTAAAACTTTAAATTTTAAAATTTAAAAATTTAAAAATTTAAATACTAAATATTAAAAATTTAATTATTAAAACTTTAAATTTTAAAATTTAAAAATTTAAATTTTAAAATTTAAAAATTTAAATTTTAAAATTTAAAAATTTAAATACTAAATTTAAAAAATTTAATTATAAAAACTTTAAATTTTAAAATTTAAAAATTTAAAAATTTAAATACTAAATTTTAAAAATTTAATTATTAAAACTTTAAATTTTAAAATTTAAAAATTTAAAAATTTAAATATTAAAACTTTAAATTTTAAAATTTAAAAATTTAAATACTAAATTTTAAACATTTAATTATTAAAACGTTAAATTTTAAAATTTAAAAATTTAAATTTTAAAATTTAAAAATTTAAATTTTAAAATTTAAAAATTTAAATTTTAAAATTTAAAAATTTAAATTTTAAAATTTAAAAATTTAAATTTGAATATTTAAAAATTTAAATTTTAAAATTTAAAAATTTAAATACTAAATTTTAAAAATTTAATTATTAAAACTTTAAAATTTATAATTTAAAAATTTAAAAATTTAAATACTAAATTTTAAAAATTTATTTATTAAAATTTTAAATTTTAAAATTTAAAAATTTAAATACTAAATTTTAAAAATTTAATTATTAAAACTTTAAATTTTAAAATTTAAAAATTTAAATTTTAAAATTTAAATATTTAAATTTGAATATTTAAAAATTTAAATTTTAAAATTTAAAAATTTAAATTTGAATATTTAAAAATTTAAATTTTAAAATTTAAAAATTTAAATACTAAATTTTAAAAATTTAATTATTAAAACTTTAAATTTTAAAATTTAAAAATTTAAAAATTTAAAAATTTAAAAATTTAAAAATTTAAAAATTTAAAAATTTAAAAATTTAAAAATTTAAATACTAAATATTAAAAATTTAATTATTAAAACTTTAAATTTTAAAATTTAAAAATTTAAATTTTAAAATTTAAAAATTTAAATTTTAAAATTTAAAAATTTAAATTTTAAAATTTAAAAATTTAAATACTAAATTTAAAAATTTTAATTATAAAAACTTTAAATTTTAAAATTTAAAAATTTAAAAATTTAAATTCTAAATTTTAAAAATTTAATTATTAAAACTTTAAATTTTAAAATTTAAAAATTTAAATATTAAAACTTTAAATTTAAAAATTTAAATTTTGAAATTTAAAAATTTAAATTTGAATATTTAAAAATTTAAATTTTAAAATTTAAAAATTTAAATACTAAATTTTAAAAATTTAATTATTAAAACTCTAAATTTTAAAATTTAAAAATTTAAAAATTTAAATACTAAATTTTAAATTATTTATTAAAATTTTAAATTTTAAAATTTAAAAATTTAAATACTAAATTTTAAAAATTTAATTATTAAAACTTTAACTTTTGAAATTTAAAAATTTAAATACTAAATTTTAAAAATTTAATTCTTAAAACTTTAAATTTTAAAATTTAAAAATTTAAATACTAAATTTTAAAAATTTGAATATTAAAACTTTAAATTTTAAAATTTAAAAATTTAAATTTTAAAATTTAAAAATTTAAATTTTAAAATTTTAAAAATTTAAATACTAAATTTTAAAAATTTAATTTCAAAACTTTAAATTTTAAAATTTAAAAATTTAAATACTAAATTTTAATAATTTAAAAATTTAAATACTCAATTTTAAAAATTTAATTATTAAAAATTTAAATACTAAATTTTAATAATTTAAAAATTTAAATACTAAATTTAAAAAATTTAATTATAAAAACTTTAAATTTTAAAATTTAAAAATTTAAAAATTTAAATACTAAATTTTAAAAATTTAATTATTAAAACTTTAAATTTTAAAATTTAAAAATTTAAATTTTAAAATTTAAAAATTTAAATTTTAAAATTTAAAAATTTAAATTTTAAAATACTAAATTTAAAAAATTTAATTATAAAAACTTTAAATTTTAAAATTTTAAAATTTAAAAATTTAAATACTAAATTTTAAAAGTTTAATTATTAAAACTTTAAATTTTAAAATTTAAAAATTTAAATACTAAATTTTAAAAATTTAAATATTAAAACTTTAAATTTTAAAATTTAAAAATTTAAATATTAAATTTTAAAAATTTGAATATTAAAACTTTAAATTTTAAAATTTAAAAATTTAAATACTAAATTTTAAAAATTTAATTATTAAAACGTTAAATTTTAAAATTTAAAAATTTAAATTTTAAAATTTAAAAATTTAAATTTTAAAATTTAAAAATTTAAATTTTAAAATTTAAAAATTTAAATACTAAATTTTAATAATTTAAAAATATAAATACTCAATTTTAAAAATTTAATTATTAAAACTTTAAATTTAAAAATTTAAATTTTAAAATTTAAAAATTTGAATACTAAATTTTAATAATTTAAAAATTTAAATACTCAATTTTAAAAATTTAATTATTAAAACTTTAAATTTTAAAATTTAAAAATTTAAAAATTTAAAAATTTAAATACTAAATATTAAAAATTTAATTATTAAAACTTTAAATTTTAAAATTTAAAAATTTAAATTTTAAAATTTAAAAATTTAAATTTTAAAATTTAAAAATTTAAATTTTAAAATTTAAAAATTTAAATAATAAATTTAAAAAATTTAATTATAAAAACTTTAAATTTTAAAATTTAAAAATTTAAAAATTTAAATTCTAAATTTTAAAAATTTAATTATTAAAACTTTAAATTTTAAAATTTAAAAATTTAAATGCTAAATTTTAAAAATTTAAATATTAAAACTTTAAATTTTTAAATTTAAAAATTTAAATAGTAAATTTTAAACATTTAATTATTATAACGTTAAATTTTAAAATTTAAAAATTTAAATTTTAAAATTTAAAAATTTAAATTTAAAAATTTAAAAATTTAAATTTTAAAATTTAAAAATTTAAATTTTAAAATTTAAAAATTTAAATACTAAATTTTAAAAATTTAATTTCAAAACTTTAAATTTTAAAATTTAAAAATTTAAAAACTAAATTTTAATAATTTAAAAATTTAAATACTCAATTTTAAAAATTTAATTATTAAAACTTTAAATTTTAAAATTTAAAAATTTAAAAATTTAAATACTAAATATTAAAAATTTAATTATTAAAACTTTAAATTTTAAAATTTAAAAATTTAAATTTTAAAATTTAAAAATTTAAATTTTAAAATTTAAAAATTTAAATACTAAATTTAAAAAATTTAATTATAAAAACTTTAAATTTTAAAATTTAAAAATTTAAAAATTTAAATACTAAATTTTAAAAATTTAATTTCAAAACTTTAAATTTTAAAATTTAAAAATTTAAATACTAAATTTTAATAATTTAAAAATTTAAATACTCAATTTTAAAAATATAATTATTAAAACTTTAAATTTTAAAAATTTAAAAATTTAAATACTAAATATTAAAAATTTAATTATTAAAATTTTAAATTTTAAAATTTAAAAATTTAAATTTTAAAATTTAAAAATTTAAATTTTAAAATTTAAAAATTTAAATACTAAATTTAAAAAATTTAATTATAAAAACTTTAAATTTTAAAATTTAAAAATTTAAAAATTTAAATACTAAATTTTAAAAATTTAATTATTAAAACTTTAAATTTTAAAATTTAAAAATTTAAATTTTAAAATTTAAAAATTTAAATTTTAAAATTTAAAAATTTAAATTTTAAAATTTAAAAATTTAAATTTTAAAATTTAAAAATTTAAATTTTAAAATTTAAAAATTTAAATTTGAATATTTAAAAATTTAAATTTTAAAATTTAAAAATTTAAATTTTAAAATTTAAAACTTTAAATTTTAAAATTTAAAAATTTAAATACTAAATTTTAAAAATTTAATTATTAAAATTTTAAATTTTAAAATTTAAAAATTTAAAAATTTAAATACTAAATTTTAAATTATTTATTAAAATTTTAAATTTTAAAATTTAAAAATTTAAATACTAAATTTTAAAAATTTAATTATTAAAACTTTAACTTTTAAAATTTAAAAATTTAAATACTAAATTTTAAAAATTTAATTATTAAAACTTTAAATTTTAAAATTTAAAAATTTAAATACTAAATTTTAAAAATTTGAATATTAAAACTTTAAATTTTAAAATTTAAAAATTTAAATTTTAAAATTTAAAAATTTAAATTTTAAAATTTAAAAATTTAAATACTAAATTTTAAAAATTTAATTTCAAAACTTTAAATTTTAAAATTTAAAAATTTAAATACTCAATTTTAAAAATTTAATTATTAAAACTTTAAATTTTAAAATTTAAAAATTTAAAAATTTAAATACCAAATATTAAAAATTTAATTATTAAAACTTTAAATTTTAAAATTTAAAAATTTAAATACTAAATTTTAAAAATTTAAATATTAAAACTTTAAATTTTAAAATTTAAAAATTTAAATATTAAATTTTAAAAATTTGAATATTAAAACTTTAAATTTTAAAATTTAAAAATTTAAATACTAAATTTTAAAAATTTAATTATTAAAACGTTAAATTTTAAAATTTAAAAATTTAAATTTTAAAATATAAAAATTTAAATTTTAAAATTTAAAAATTTAAATTTTAAAATTTAAAAATTTAAATACTAAATTTTAATAATTTAAAAATATAAAAACTCAATTTTAAAAATTTAATTATTAAAACTTTAAATTTAAAAATTTAAAAATTTAAATTTTAAAATTTAAAAATTTAAATTTTAAAATTTAAAACTTTAAATTTTAAAATTTAAATATTTAAATACTAAATTTTAAAAATTTAATTTCAAAACTTTAAATTTTAAAATTTAAAAATTTGAATACTAAATTTTAATAATTTAAAAATCTAAATACTCAATTTTAAAAATTTAATTATTAAAACTTTAAATTTTAAAATTTAAAAATTTAAAAATTTAAAAATTTAAAAATTTAAATACTAAATATTAAAAATTTAATTATTAAAACTTTAAATTTTAAAATTTAAAAATTTAAATTTTAAAATTTAAAAATTTAAATTTTAAAATTTAAAAATTTAAATTTTAAAATTTAAAAATTTAAATACTAAATTTAAAAAATTTAATTATAAAAACTTTAAATTTTAAAATTTAAAAATTTAAAAATTTAAATTCTAAATTTTAAAAATTTAATTATTAAAACTTTAAATTTTAAAATTTAAAAATTTAAATGCTAAATTTTAAAAATTTAAATATTAAAACTTTAAATTTTTAAATTTAAAAATTTAAATAGTAAATTTTAAACATTTAATTATTATAACGTTAAATTTTAAAATTTAAAAATTTAAATTTTAAAATTTAAAAATTTAAATTTTAAAATTTAAATTTTTAAATACTAAATTTTAAAAATTTAATTATTAAAACTTTAAATTTTATAATTTAAAAATTTAAAAATTTAAATACTAAATTTTAAAAATTTATTTATTAAAATTTTAAATTTTAAAATTTTAAAATTTAAATACTAAATTTTAAAAATTTAATTATTAAAACTTTAACTTTTAAAATTTAAAAATTTAAATACTAAATTTTAAAAATTTAATTATTAAAACTTTAAATTTTAAAATTTAAAAATTTAAAAATTTAAATACTAAATATTAAAAATTTAATTATAAAAACTTTAAATTTTAAAATTTAAAAATTTAAATTTTAAAATTTAAAAATTTAAATTTTAAAATTTAAAAATTTAAATACTAAATTTAAAAAATTTAATTATAAAAACTTTAAATTTTAAAATTTAAAAATTTAAAAATTTAAATACTAAATTTAAAAATTTAATTATTAAAACTTTAAATTTTAAAATTTAAAAATTTAAATACTAAATTTTAAAAATTTAAATATTAAAACTTTAACTTTTAAAATTTAAAAATTTAAATACTAAATTTTAAAAATTTATTTATTAAAATTTTAAATTTTAAAATTTTAAAATTTAAATACTAAATTTTAAAAATTTAATTATTAAAACTTTAAATTTTAAAATTTAAAAATTTAAAAATTTAAAAATTTAAATACTAAATATTAAAAATTTAATTATAAAAACTTTAAATTTTAAAATTTAAAAATTTAAATTTTAAAATTTAAAAATTTAAATACTAAATTTAAAAAATTTAATTATAAAAACTTTAAATTTTAAAATTTAAAAATTTAAAAATTTAAATACTAAATTTAAAAATTTAATTATTAAAACTTTAAATTTTAAAATTTAAAAATTTAAATACTAAATTTTAAAAATTTAATTATTAAAATTTTAAATTTTAAAATTTAAAAATTTAAAAATTTAAATACTAAATTTTAAATTATTTATTAAAATTTTAAATTTTAAAATTTAAAAATTTAAATACTAAATTTTAAAAATTTAATTATTAAAACTTTAACTTTTAAAATTTAAAAATTGAAATACTAAATTTTAAAAATTTAATTATTAAAACTTTAAATTTTAAAATTTAAAAATTTAAATACTAAATTTTAAAAATTTGAATATTAAAACTTTAAATTTTAAAATTTAAAAATTTAAATTTTAAAATTTAAAAATTTAAATTTTAAAATTTAAAAATTTAAATACTAAATTTTAAAAATTTAATTTCAAAACTTTAAATTTTAAAATTTGAAAATTTAAATACTAAATTTTAATAATTTAAAAATTTAAATACTCAATTTTAAAAATTTAATTATTAAAACTTTAAATTTTAAAATTTAAAAATTTAAAAATTTAAATACTAAATATTAAAAATTTAATTATTAAAACTTTAAATTTTAAAATTTAAAAATTTAAATTTTAAAATTTAAAAATTTAAATTTTAAAATTTAAAAATTTAAATACTAAATTTAAAAAATTTAATTATAAAAACTTTAAATTTTAAAATTTAAAAATTTAAAAATTTAAATACTAAATTTTAAAAATTTAATTATTAAAACTTTAAATTTTAAAATTTAAATACTAAATTTTAAAAATTTAAATATTAAAACTTTAAGTTTTAAAATTTAAAAATTTAAAAATTTAAAAATTTAAATACTAAATATTAAAAATTTAATTGTTAAAACTTTAAATTTTAAAATTTAAAAATTTAAATTTTAAAATTTAAAAATTTAAATTTTAAAATTTAAAAATTTAAATTTTAAAATTTAAAAATTTAAATTTTAAAATACTAAATTTAAAAAATTTAATTATAAAAACTTTAAATTTTAAAATTTTAAAATTTAAAAATTTAAAAATTTAAATACTAAATTTTAAAAATTTAATTATTAAAACTTTAAATTTTAAAATTTAAAAATTTAAATACTAAATTTTAAAAATTTAAATATTAAAACTTTAAATTTTAAAATTTAAAAATTTAAATATTAAATTTTAAAAATTTGAATATTAAAACTTTAAATTTTAAAATTTAAAAGTTTAAATACTAAATTTTAAAAATTTAATTATTAAAACGTTATTTTAAATTTAAAATTTAAATTTAAATTTAAAATTTAAATTTTAAAATTTAAAAATTTAAATACTAAATTTTAATAATTTAAAAATATAAATACTCAATTTTAAAAATTTAATTATTAAAACTTTAAATTTAAAAATTTAAAAATTTAAATTTTAAAATTTAAAAATTTAAAAATTTAAATTCTAAATTTTAAAAATTTAATTATTAAAACTTTAAATTTTAAAATTTAAAAATTTAAATGCTAAATTTTAAAAATTTAAATATTAAAACTTTAAATTTTTAAATTTAAAAATTTAAATAGTAAATTTTAAACATTTAATTATTATAACGTTAAATTTTTAAATACTAAATTTTAAAAATTTAATTATTAAAACTTTAAATTTTATAATTTAAAAATTTAAAAATTTAAATACTAAATTTTAAAAATTTATTTATTAAAATTTTAAATTTTAAAATTTAAAAATTTAAATACTAAATTTTAAAAATTTAATTATTAAAACTTTAAATTTTAAAATTTAAAAATTTAAAAATTTAAAAATTTAAATACTAAATATTAAAAATTTAATTATAAAAACTTTAAATTTTAAAATTTAAAAATTTAAATTTTAAAATTTGAAAATTTAAATACTAAATTTAAAAAATTTAATTATAAAAACTTTAAATTTTAAAATTTAAAAATTTAAAAATTTAAATACTAAATTTAAAAATTTAATTATTAAAACTTTAAATTTTAAAATTTAAAAATTTAAATACTAAATTTTAAAAATTTAAATATTAAAACTTTAAATTTTAAAATTTAAAAATTTAAATATTAAATTTTAAAAATTTGAATATTAAAACTTTAAATTTTAAAATTTAAAAATTTAAATACTAAATTTTTAAAATTGAATTATTAAAATTTTAAATTTTAAAATTTAAAAATTTAAATTTTAAAATTTAAAAATTTAAATTTTAAAATTTAAAAATTTAAGTTTGAATATTTAAAAATTTAAATTTTAAAATTTAAAAATTTAAATACTAAATTTTAAAAATTTAATTATTAAAATTTTAAATTTTAAAATTTAAAAATTTAAAAATTTAAATACTAAATTTTAAATTATTTATTAAAATTTTAAATTTTAAAATTTAAAAATTTAAATACTAAATTTTAAAAATTTAATTATTAAAACTTTAACTTTTAAAATTTAAAAATTTAAATACTAAATTTTAAAAATTTAATTATTAAAACTTTAAATTTTAAAATTTAAAAATTTAAATACTAAATTTTAAAAATTTGAATATTAAAACTTTAAATTTTAAAATTTAAAAATTTAAAAATTTAAAAATTTAAATACTAAATATTAAAAATTTAATTATAAAAACTTTAAATTTTAAAATTTAAAAATTTAAATTTTAAAATTTAAAAATTTAAATACTAAATTTAAAAAATTTAATTATAAAAACTTTAAATTTTAAAATTTAAAAATTTAAAAATTTAAATACTAAATTTAAAAATTTAATTATTAAAACTTTAAATTTTAAAATTTAAAAATTTAAATACTAAATTTTAAATATTCAAATATTAAAACTTTAAATTTTAAAATTTAAAAATTTAAATTTTAAAATTTAAAAATTTAAATTTTAAAATTTAAAAATTTAAATACTAAATTTAAAAAATTTAATTATAAAAACTTTAAATTATAAAATTTAAAAATTTAAATACTAAATTTTAAAAATTTAATTATTAAAACTTTAAATTTTAAAATTTAAAAATTTAAATACTAAATTTTAAAAATTTAAATATTAAAACTTTAAATTTTAAAATTTAAAAATTTAAAAATTTAAAAATTTAAATACTAAATATTAAAAATTTAATTATTAAAACTTTAAATTTTAAAATTTAAAAATTTAAATTTTAAAATTTAAAAATTTAAATTTTAAAATACTAAATTTAAAAAATTTAATTATAAAAACTTTAAATTTTAAAATTTTAAAATTTTAAAATTTAAAAATTTAAAAATTTAAATACTAAATTTTAAAAATTTAATTATTAAAATTTTAAATTTTAAAATTTAAAAATTTAAATACTAAATTTTAAAAATTTAAATATTAAAACTTTAAATTTTAAAATTTAAAAATTTAAATATTAAATTTTAAAAATTTGAATATTAAAACTTTAAATTTTAAAATTTAAAAGTTTAAATACTAAATTTTAAAAATTTAAATATTAAAACTTTAAATTTTAAAATTTAAAAATTTAAATATTAAATTTTAAAAATTTAAATATTAAAACTTTAAATTTTAAAATTTAAAAATTTAAATACTAAATTTTAAAAATTTAATTATTAAAACGTTATTTTAAATTTAAAATTTAAATTTAAATTTAAAATTTAAAATTTAAATTTTAAAATTTAAAAATTTAAATACTAAATTTTAATAATTTAAAAATATAAATACTCAATTTTAAAAATTTAATTATTAAAACTTTAAATTTAAAAATTTAAATTTTAAAATTTAAAAATTTAAATACTAAATTTTAAAAATTTAAATATTAAAACTTTAAATTTTAAAATTTAAAAATTTAAATATTAAATTTTAAAAATTTGAATATTAAAACTTTAAATTTTAAAATTTAAAAGTTTAAATAATAAATTTTAAAAATTTAATTATTAAAACGTTATTTTAAATTTAAAATTTAAATTTAAATTTAAAATTTAAAATTTAAATTTTAAAATTTAAAAATTTAAATACTAAATTTTTAAAATTGAATTATTAAAATTTTAAATTTTAAAATTTAAAAATTTAAATTTTAAAATTTAAAAATTTAAATTTTAAAATTTAAAAATTTAAATTTTAAAATTTAAAAATTTAAATTTTAAAATTTAAAAATTTAAATTTTAAAATTTAAAAATTTAAATTTTAAAATTTAAAAATTTAAATTTGAATATTTAAAAATTTAAATTTTAAAATTTAAAAATTTAAATACTAAATTTTAAAAATTTAATTATTAAAATTTTAAATTTTAAAATTTAAAAATTTAAAAATTTAAATACTAAATTTTAAATTATTTATTAAAATTTTAAATTTTAAAATTTAAAAATTTAAATACTAAATTTTAAAAATTTAATTATTAAAACTTTAACTTTTAAAATTTAAATATTTAAATACTAAATTTTAAAAATTTAATTATTAAAACTTTAAATTTTAAAATTTAAAAATTTAAATACTAAATTTTAAAAATTTGAATGTTAAAACTTTAAATTTTAAAATTTAAAAATTTAAATACTAAATTTTAAAAATTTAATTTCAAAACTTTAAATTTTAAAATTTAAAAATTTAAATACTAAATTTTAATAATTTAAAAATTTAAATACTCAATTTTAAAAATTTAATTATTAAAACTTTAAATTTTAAAATTTAAAAATTTAAAAATTTAAATACTAAATATTAAAAATTTAATTATTAAAACTTTAAATTTTAAAATTTAAAAATTTAAATTTTAAAATTTAAAAATTTAAATTTTAAAATTTAAAAATTTAAATACTAAATTTAAAAAAATTAATTATAAAAACTTTAAATTTTAAAATTTAAAAATTTAAAAATTTAAATACTAAATTTTAAAAATTTAATTATTAAAACTTTAAATTTTAAAATTTAAAAATTTAAATACTAAATTTTAAAAATTTAAATATTAAAACTTTAAATTTTAAAATTTAAAAATTTAAAAATTTAAAAATTTAAATACTAAATATTAAAAATTTAATTATTAAAACTTTAAATTTTAAAATTTAAAAATTTAAATTTTAAAATTTAAAAATTTAAATTTTAAAATTTAAAAATTTAAATTTTAAAATACTAAATTTAAAAAATTTAATTATAAAAACTTTAAATTTTAAAATTTTAAAATTTAAAAATTTAAAAATTTAAATACTAAATTTTAAAAATTTAATTATTAAAACTTTAAATTTTAAAATTTAAAAATTTAAATACTAAATTTTAAAAATTTAAATATTAAAACTTTAAATTTTAAAATTTAAAAATTTAAATATTAAATTTTAAAAATTTGAATATTAAAACTTTAAATTTTAAAATTTAAAAGTTTAAATACTAAATTTTAAAAATTTAATTATTAAAACGTTATTTTAAATTTAAAATTTAAATTTAAATTTAAAATTTAAAATTTAAATTTTAAAATTTAAAAATTTAAATACTAAATTTTAATAATTTAAAAATATAAATACTCAATTTTAAAAATTTAATTATTAAAACTTTAAATTTAAAAATTTAAAATTTTAAATTTTAAAATTTAAAAATTTAAAAATTTAAATTCTAAATTTTAAAAATTTAATTATTAAAACTTTAAATTTTAAAATTTAAAAATTTAAATGCTAAATTTTAAAACTTTAAATATTAAAACTTTAAATTTTTAAATTTAAAAATTTAAATAGTAAATTTTAAACATTTAATTATTATAACGTTAAATTTTTAAATACTAAATTTAAAAAATTTAATTATAAAAACTTTAAATTTTAAAATTTAAAAATTTAAAAATTTAAATACTAAATTTAAAAATTTAATTATTAAAACTTTAAATTTTAAAATTTAAAAATTTAAATACTAAATTTTAAAAATTTAAATATTAAAACTTTAAATTTTAAAATTTAAAAATTTAAATATTAAATTTTAAAAATTTGAATATTAAAACTTTAAATTTTAAAATTTAAAAGTTTAAATACTAAATTTTAAAAATTTAATTATTAAAACTTTATTTTAAATTTAAAATTTAAATTTAAATTTAAAATTTAAAATTTAAATTTTAAAATTTAAAAATTTAAATACTAAATTTTAATAATTTAAAAATATAAATACTCTATTTTAAAAATTTAATTATTAAAACTTTAAATTTAAAAATTTAAAAATTTAAATTTTAAAATTTAAAAATTTAAATACTAAATTTTAAAAATTTAAATATTAAAACTTTAAATTTTAAAATTTAAAAATTTAAATATTAAATTTTAAAAATTTGAATATTAAAACTTTAAATTTTAAAATTTAAAAGTTTAAATACTAAATTTTAAAAATTTAATTATTAAAACGTTATTTTAATTTTAAAATATAAATTTAAATTTAAAATTTAAAATTTAAAATTTAAATTTTAAAATTTAAAAATTTAAATACTAAATTTTTAAAATTGAATTATTAAAATTTTAAATTTTAAAATTTAAAAATTTAAATTTTAAAATTTAAAAATTTAAATTTTAAAATTTAAAAATTTAAATTTTAAAATTTAAAAATTTAAATTTTAAAATTTAAAAATTTAAATACTAAATTTTAAAAATTTAATTATTAAAATTTTAAATTTTAAAATTTTAAAATTTAAAAATTTAAATACTAAATTTTAAATTATTTATTAAAATTTTAAATTTTAAAATTTAAAAATTTAAATACTAAATTTTAAAAATTTAATTATTAAAACTTTAACTTTTAAAATTTAAAAATTTAAATACTAAATTTTAAAAATTTAATTATTAAAACTTTAAATTTTAAAATTTAAAAATTTAAATACTAAATTTTAAAAATTTGAATATTAAAACTTTAAATTTTAAAATTTAAAAATTTAAATTTTAAAATTTAAAAATTTAAATTTTAAAATTTAAAAATTTAAATTTTAAAATTTAAAAATTTAAATACTAAATTTTAAAAATTTAATTTCAAAACTTTAAATTTTAAAATTTAAAAATTTAAATACTAAATTTTAATAATTTAAAAATTTAAATACTCAATTTTAAAAATTTAATTATTAAAACTTTAAATTTTAAAATTTAAAAATTTAAAAATTTAAATACTAAACATTAAAAATTTAATTATTAAAACTTTAAATTTTAAAATTTAAAAATTTAAATTTTAAAATTTAAAAATTTAAATTTTAAAATTTAAAAATTTAAATACTAAATTTAAAAAATTTAATTATAAAAACTTTAAATTTTAAAATTTAAAAATTTAAAAATTTAAATACTAAATTTTAAAAATTTAAATATTAAAACTTTAAATTTTAAAATTTAAAAATTTAAATATTAAATTTTAAAAATTTGAATATTAAAACTTTAAATTTTAAAATTTAAAAGTTTAAATACTAAATTTTAAAAATTTAATTATTAAAACGTTATTTTAAATTTAAAATTTAAATTTAAATTTAAAATTTAAAATTTAAATTTTAAAATTTAAAAATTTAAATACTAAATTTTAATAATTTAAAAATATAAATACTCAATTTTAAAAATTTAATTATTAAAACTTTAAATTTAAAAATTTAAAAATTTAAATTTTAAAATTTAAAAATTTAAAAATTTAAATTCTAAATTTTAAAAATTTAATTATTAAAACTTTAAATTTTAAAATTTAAAAATTTAAATGCTAAATTTTAAAAATTTAAATATTAAAACTTTAAATTTTTAAATTTAAAAATTTAAATAGTAAATTTTAAACATTTAATTATTATAACGTTAAATTTTAAAATTTAAAAATTTAAATTTTAAAATTTAAAAATTTAAATTTTAAAATTTAAATTTTTAAATACTAAATTTTAAAAATTTAATTATTAAAACTTTAAATTTTATAATTTAAAAATTTAAAAATTTAAATACTAAATTTTAAAAATTTATTTATTAAAATTTTAAATTTTAAAATTTAAAAATTTAAATACTAAATTTTAAAAATTTAATTATTAAAACTTTAAATTTTAAAATTTAAAAATTTAAAAATTTAAAAATTTAAATACTAAATATTAAAAATTTAATTATAAAAACTTTAAATTTTAAAATTTAAAAATTTAAATTTTAAAATTTAAAAATTTAAATACTAAATTTAAAAAATTTAATTATAAAAACTTTAAATTTTAAAATTTAAAAATTTAAAAATTTAAATACTAAATTTAAAAATTTAATTATTAAAACTTTAAATTTTAAAATTTAAAAATTTAAATACTAAATTTTAAAAATTTAAATATTAAAACTTTAAATTTTAAAATTTAAAAATTTAAATATTAAATTTTAAAAATTTGAATATTAAAACTTTAAATTTTAAAATTTAAAAGTTTAAATACTAAATTTTAAAAATTTAATTATTAAAACGTTATTTTAAATTTAAAATTTAAATTTAAATTTAAATTTAAAATTTAAAATTTAAATTTTAAAATTTAAAAATTTAAATACTAAATTTTAATAATTTAAAAATATAAATACTCAATTTTAAAAATTTAATTATTAAAACTTTAAATTTAAAAATTTAAAAATTTAAATTTTAAAATTTAAAAATTTAAATACTAAATTTTAAAAATTTAAATATTAAAACTTTAAATTTTAAAATTTAAAAATTTAAATATTAAATTTTAAAAATTTGAATATTAAAACTTTAAATTTTAAAATTTAAAAGTTTAAATACTAAATTTTAAAAATTTAATTATTAAAACGTTATTTTAAATTTAAAATATAAATTTAAATTTAAAATTTAAAATTTAAATTTAAAAATTTAAAAATTTAAATACTAAATTTTTAAAATTGAATTATTAAAATTTTAAATTTTAAAATTTAAAAATTTAAATTTTAAAATTTAAAAATTTAAATTTTAAAATTTAAAAATTTAAATTTTAAAATTTAAAAATTTAAATTTTAAAATTTAAAAATTTAAATTTTAAAATTTAAAAATTTAAATTTTAAAATTTAAAAATTTAAATTTTAAAATTTAAAAATTTAAATTTTAAAATTTAAAAATTTAAATTTGAATATTTAAAAATTTAAATTTAAAAATTTAAATTTTAAAATTTAAAAATTTAAATTTGAATATTTAAAAATTTAAATTTTAAAATTTAAAAATTTAAATACTAAATTTTAAAAATTTAATTATTAAAATTTTAAATTTTAAAATTTAAAAATTTAAAAATTTAAATACTAAATTTTAAATTATTTATTAAAATTTTAAATTTTAAAATTTAAAAATTTAAATACTAAATTTTAAAAATTTAATTATTAAAACTTTAACTTTTAAAATTTAAAAATTTAAATACTAAATTTTAAAAATTTAATTATTAAAACTTTAAATTTTAAAATTTAAAAATTTAAATACTAAATTTTAAAAATTTGAATATTAAAACTTTAAATTTTAAAATTTAAAAATTTAAATTTTAAAATTTAAAAATTTAAATTTTAAAATTTAAAAATTTAAATACTAAATTTTAAAAATTTAATTTCAAAACTTTAAATTTTAAAATTTAAAAATTTAAATACTAAATTTTAATAATTTAAAAATTTAAATACTCAATTTTAAAAATTTAATTATTAAAACTTTAAATTTTAAAATTTAAAAATTTAAAAATTTAAATACTAAATATTAAAAATTTAATTATTAAAACTTTAAATTTTAAAATTTAAAAATTTAAATTTTAAAATTTAAAAATTTAAATTTTAAAATTTAAAAATTTAAATACTAAATTTAAAAAATTTAATTATAAAAACTTTAAATTTTAAAATTTAAAAATTTAAAAATTTAAATACTAAATTTAAAAATTTAATTATTAAAACTTTAAATTTTAAAATTTAAAAATTTAAATACTAAATTTTAAAAATTTAAATATTAAAACTTTAAATTTTAAAATTTAAAAATTTAAATATTAAATTTTAAAAATTTGAATATTAAAACTTTAAATTTTAAAATTTAAAAGTTTAAATACTAAATTTTAAAAATTTAATTATTAAAACGTTATTTTAAATTTAAAATTTAAATTTAAATTTAAATTTAAAATTTAAAATTTAAATTTTAAAATTTAAAAATTTAAATACTAAATTTTAATAATTTAAAAATATAAATACTCAATTTTAAAAATTTAATTATTAAAACTTTAAATTTAAAAATTTAAATTTTAAAATTTAAAAATTTAAATACTAAATTTTAAAAATTTAAATATTAAAACTTTAAATTTTAAAATTTAAAAATTTAAATATTAAATTTTAAAAATTTGAATATTAAAACTTTAAATTTTAAAATTTAAAAGTTTAAATACTAAATTTTAAAAATTTAATTATTAAAACGTTATTTTAAATTTAAAATATAAATTTAAATTTAAAATTTAAAATTTAAATTTTAAAATTTAAAAATTTAAATACTAAATTTTTAAAATTGAATTATTAAAATTTTAAATTTTAAAATTTAAAAATTTAAATTTTAAAATTTAAAAATTTAAATTTTAAAATTTAAAAATTTAAATTTTAAAATTTAAAAATTTAAATTTTAAAATTTAAAAATTTAAATTTTAAAATTTAAAAATTTAAATTTTAAAATTTAAAAATTTAAATTTTAAAATTTAAAAATTTAAATTTTAAAATTTAAAAATTTAAATTTGAATATTTAAAAATTTAAATTTAAAAATTTAAATTTTAAAATTTAAAAATTTAAATTTGAATATTTAAAAATTTAAATTTTAAAATTTAAAAATTTAAATACTAAATTTTAAAAATTTAATTATTAAAATTTTAAATTTTAAAATTTAAAAATTTAAAAATTTAAATACTAAATTTTAAATTATTTATTAAAATTTTAAATTTTAAAATTTAAAAATTTAAATACTAAATTTTAAAAATTTAATTATTAAAACTTTAACTTTTAAAATTTAAAAATTTAAATACTAAATTTTAAAAATTTAATTATTAAAACTTTAAATTTTAAAATTTAAAAATTTAAATACTAAATTTTAAAAATTTGAATATTAAAACTTTAAATTTTAAAATTTAAAAATTTAAATTTTAAAATTTAAAAATTTAAATTTTAAAATTTAAAAATTTAAATACTAAATTTTAAAAATTTAATTTCAAAACTTTAAATTTTAAAATTTAAAAATTTAAATACTAAATTTTAATAATTTAAAAATTTAAATACTCAATTTTAAAAATTTAATTATTAAAACTTTAAATTTTAAAATTTAAAAATTTAAAAATTTAAATACTAAATATTAAAAATTTAATTATTAAAACTTTAAATTTTAAAATTTAAAAATTTAAATTTTAAAATTTAAAAATTTAAATTTTAAAATTTAAAAATTTAAATACTAAATTTAAGAAATTTAATTATAAAAACTTTAAATTTTAAAATTTAAAAATTTAAAAATTTAAATACTAAATTTTAAAAATTTAATTATTAAAACTTTAAATTTTAAAATTTAAATACTAAATTTTAAAAATTTAAATATTAAAACTTTAAATTTTAAAATTTAAAAATTTAAAAATTTAAAAATTTAAATACTAAATATTAAAAATTTAATTGTTAAACCTTTAAATTTTAAAATTTAAAAATTTAAATTTTAAAATTTAAAAATTTAAATTTTAAAATTTAAAAATTTAAATTTTAAAATACTAAATTTAAAAAATTTAATTATAAAAACTTTAAATTTTAAAATTTTAAAATTTAAAAATTTAAAAATTTAAATACTAAATTTTAAAAATTTAATTATTAAAACTTTAAATTTTAAAATTTAAAAATTTAAATACTAAATTTTAAAAATTTAAATATTAAAACTTTAGATTTTAAAATTTAAAAATTTAAATATTAAATTTTAAAAATTTGAATATTAAAACTTTAAATTTTAAAATTTAAAAATTTAAATTTTAAAATTTAAAAATTTAAATTTTAAAATTTAAAAATTTAAATACTAAATTTTAAAAATTTAATTTCAAAACTTTAAATTTTAAAATTTAAAAATTTAAATACTAAATTTTAATAATTTAAAAATTTAAATACTCAATTTTAAAAATTTATTTATTAAAACTTTAAATTTTAAAATTTAAAAATTTAAAAATTTAAATACTAAATATTAAAAATTTAATTATTAAAACTTTAAATTTTAAAATTTAAAAATTTAAATTTTAAAATTTAAAAATTTAAATTTTAAAATTTAAAAATTTAAATACTAAATTTAAAAAATTTAATTATAAAAACTTTAAATTTTAAAATTTAAAAATTAAAAAATTTAAATACTAAATTTTAAAAATTTAATTATTAAAACTTTAAATTTTAAAATTTAAATACTAAATTTTAAAAATTTAAATATTAAAACTTTAAATTTTAAAATTTAAAAATTTAAAAATTTAAAAATTTAAATACTAAATATTAAAAATTTAATTGTTAAACCTTTAAATTTTAAAATTTAAAAATTTAAATTTTAAAATTTAAAAATTTAAATTTTAAAATTTAAAAATTTTAATTTTAAAATTTAAAAATTTAAATTTTAAAATTTAAAAATTTAAATTTTAAAATTTAAAAATTTAAATACTAAATTTTAAAAATTTAATTTCAAAACTTTAAATTTTAAAATTTAAAAATTTAAATACTAAATTTTAATAATTTAAAAATTTAAATACTCAATTTTAAAAATTTATTTATTAAAACTTTAAATTTTAAAATTTAAAAATTTAAAAATTTAAATACTAAATATTAAAAATTTAATTATTAAAACTTTAAATTTTAAAATTTAAAAATTTAAATTTTAAAATTTAAAAATTTAAATTTTAAAATTTAAAAATTTAAATACTAAATTTAAAAAATTTAATTATAAAAACTTTAAATTTTAAAATTTAAAAATTAAAAAATTTAAATACTAAATTTTAAAAATTTAATTATTAAAACTTTAAATTTTAAAATTTAAATACTAAATTTTAAAAATTTAAATATTAAAACTTTAAATTTTAAAATTTAAAAATTTAAAAATTTAAAAATTTAAATACTAAATATTAAAAATTTAATTGTTAAACCTTTAAATTTTAAAATTTAAAAATTTAAATTTTAAAATTTAAAAATTTAAATTTTAAAATACTAAATTTAAAAAATTTAATTATAAAAACTTTAAATTTTAAAATTTTAAAATTTAAAAATTTAAAAATTTAAATACTAAATTTTAAAAATTTAATTATTAAAACTTTAAATTTTAAAATTTAAAAATTTAAATACTAAATTTTAAAAATTTAAATATTAAAACTTTAGATTTTAAAATTTAAAATTTTAAATATTAAATTTTAAAAATTTGAATATTAAAACTTTAAATTTTAAAATTTAAAAGTTTAAATACTAAATTTTAAAAATTTAATTATTAAAACGTTATTTTAAATTTAAAATTTAAATTTAAATTTAAAATTTAAAATTTAAATTTTAAAATTTAAAAATTTAAATACTAAATTTTAATAATTTAAAAATATAAATACTCAATTTTAAAAATTTAATTATTAAAACTTTAAATTTAAAAATTTAAAAATTTAAATTTTAAAATTTAAAAATTTAAAAATTTAAATTCTAAATTTTAAAAATTTAATTATTAAAACTTTAAATTTTAAAATTTAAAAATTTAAAAATTTAAATACTAAATTTTAAAATTTAATTATTAAAACTTTAAATTTTAAAATTTAAAAATTTAAATACTAAATTTTAAAAATTTAAATATTAAAACTTTAAATTTTAAAATTTAAAAATTTAAATATTAAATTTTAAAAATTTGAATATTGAAACTTTAAATTTTAAAATTTAAAAATTTAAATACTAAATTTTTAAAATTGAATTATTAAAATTTTAAATTTTAAAATTTAAAAATTTAAATTTTAAAATTTAAAAATTTAAATTTTAAAATTTAAAAATTTAAATTTTAAAATTTAAAAATTTAAATTTCAATATTTAAAAATTTAAATTTTAAAATTTAAAAATTTAAATACTAAATTTTAAAAATTTAATTATTAAAATTTTAAATTTTAAAATTTAAAAATTTAAAAATTTAAATACTAAATTTTAAATTATTTATTAAAATTTTAAATTTTAAAATTTAAAAATTTAAATACTAAATTTTAAAAATTTAATTATTAAAACTTTAACTTTTAAAATTTAAAAATTTAAATACTAAATTTTAAAAATTTAATTATTAAAACTTTAAATTTTAAAATTTAAAAATTTAAATACTAAATTTTAAAAATTTGAATATTAAAACTTTAAATTTTAAAATTTAAAAATTTAAATTTTAAAATTTAAAAATTTAAATTTTAAAATTTAAAAATTTAAATACTAAATTTTAAAAATTTAATTTCAAAACTTTAAATTTTAAAATTTAAAAATTTAAATACTTAATTTTAATAATTTAAAAATTTAAATACTCAATTTTAAAAATTTAATTATTAAAACTTTAAATTTTAAAATTTAAAAATTTAAAAATTTAAATACTAAATATTAAAAATTTAATTATTAAAACTTTAAATTTTAAAATTTAAAAATTTAAATACGAAATTTTAAAAATTTAAATATTAAAACTTTAAATTTTAAAATTTAAAAATTTAAATATTAAATTTTAAAAATTTGAATATTAAAACTTTAAATTTTAAAATTTAAAAATTTAAATACTAAATTTTAAAAATTTAATTATTAAAACGTTAAATTTTAAAATTTAAAAATTTAAATTTTAAAATTTAAAAATTTAAATTTTAAAATTTAAAAATTTAAATTTTAAAATTTAAAAATTTAAATACTAAATTTTAATAATTTAAAAATATAAATACTCAATTTTAAAAATTTAATTATTAAAACTTTAAATTTAAAAATTTAAAAATTTAAATTTTAAAATTTAAAAATTTAAATTTTAAAATTTAAAACTTTAAATTTTAAAATTTAAAACTTTAAATTTTAAAATTTAAAAATTTAAATACTAAATTTGAAAAATTTAATTTCAAAACTTTAAATTTTAAAATTTAAAAATTTGAATACTAAATTTTAATAATTTAAAAATTTAAATACTCAATTTTAAAAATTTAATTATTAAAACTTTAAATTTTAAAATTTAAAAATTTAAAAATTTAAAAATTTAAAAATTTAAAAATTTAAATACTAAGTATTAAAAATTTAATTATTAAAACTTTAAATTTTAAAATTTAAAAATTTAAATTTTAAAATTTAAAAATTTAAATTTTAAAATTTAAAAATTTAAATTTTAAAATTTAAAAATTTAAATTTTAAAATTTAAAAATTTAAATACTAAATTTAAAAAATTTAATTATAAAAACTTTAAATTTTAAAATTTAAAAATTTAAAAATTTAAATTCTAAATTTTAAAAATTTAATTATTAAAACTTTAAATTTTAAAATTTAAAAATTTAAATGCTAAATTTTAAAAATTTAAATATTAAAACTTTAAATTTTTAAATTTAAAAATTTAAATAGTAAATTTTAAACATTTAGTTATTATAACGTTAAATTTTAAAATTTAAAAATTTAAATTTTAAAATTTAAAAATCTAAATTTTAAAATTTAAATTTTTAAATACTAAATTTTAAAAATTTAATTATTAAAACTTTAAATTTTATAATTTAAAAATTTAAAAATTTAAATACTAAATTTTAAAAATTTATTTATTAAAATTTTAAATTTTAAAATTTAAAAATTTAAATACTAAATTTTAAAAATTTAATTATTAAAACTTTAAATTTTAAAATTTAAAAATTTAAATACTAAATTTTAAAAATTTAAATATTAAAACTTTAGATTTTAAAATTTAAAAATTTAAATATTAAATTTTAAAAATTTGAATATTAAAACTTTAAATTTTAAAATTTAAAAGTTTAAATACTAAATTTTAAAAATTTAATTATTAAAACGTTATTTTAAATTTAAAATTTAAATTTAAATTTAAAATTTAAAATTTAAATTTTAAAATTTAAAAATTTAAATACTAAATTTTAATAATTTAAAAATATAAATACTCAATTTTAAAAATTTAATTATTAAAACTTTAAATTTAAAAATTTAAAAATTTAAATTTTAAAATTTAAAAATTTAAAAATTTAAATTCTAAATTTTAAAAATTTAATTATTAAAACTTTAAATTTTAAAATTTAAAAATTTAAATGCTAAATTTTAAAAATTTAAATATTAAAACTTTAAATTTTTAAATTTAAAAATTTAAATAGTAAATTTTAAACATTTAATTATTATAACGTTAAATTTTTAAATACTAAATTTTAAAAATTTAATTATTAAAACTTTAAATTTTATAATTTAAAAATAAAAAAATTTAAATACTAAATTTTAAAAATTTATTTATTAAAATTTTAAATTTTAAAATTTAAAAATTTAAATACTAAATTTTAAAAATTTAATTATTAAAACTTTAAATTTTAAAATTTAAAAATTTAAAAATTTAAAAATTTAAATACTAAATATTAAAAATTTAATTATAAAAACTTTAAATTTTAAAATTTAAAAATTTAAATTTTAAAATTTAAAAATTTAAATACTAAATTTAAAAAATTTAATTATAAAAACTTTAAATTTTAAAATTTAAAAATTTAAAAATTTAAATACTAAATTTAAAAATTTAATTATTAAAACTTTAAATTTTAAAATTTAAAAATTTAAATACTAAATTTTAAAAATTTAAATATTAAAACTTTAAATTTTAAAATTTAAAAATTTAAATATTAAATTTTAAAAATTTGAATATTGAAACTTTAAATTTTAAAATTTAAAAATTTAAATACTAAATTTTTAAAATTGAATTATTAAAATTTTAAATTTTAAAATTTAAAAATTTAAATTTTAAAATTTAAAAATTTAAATTTTAAAATTTAAAAATTTAAATTTTAAAATTTAAAAATTTAAATTTTAAAATTTAAAAATTTAAATTTTAAAATTTAAAAATTTAAATTTTAAAATTTAAAAATTTAAATTTCAATATTTAAAAATTTAAATTTTAAAATTTAAAAATTTAAATACTAAATTTTAAAAATTTAATTATTAAAATTTTAAATTTTAAAATTTAAAAATTTAAAAATTTAAATACTAAATTTTAAATTATTTATTAAAATTTTAAATTTTAAAATTTAAAAATTTAAATACTAAATTTTAAAAATTTAATTATTAAAACTTTAACTTTTAAAATTTAAAAATTTAAATACTAAATTTTAAAAATTTAATTATTAAAACTTTAAATTTTAAAATTTAAAAATTTAAATACTAAATTTTAAAAATTTGAATATTAAAACTTTAAATTTTAAAATTTAAAAATTTAAATTTTAAAATTTAAAAATTTAAATTTTAAAATTTAAAAATTTAAAAACTAAATTTTAAAAATTTAATTTCAAAACTTTAAATTTTAAAATTTAAAAATTTAAATACTTAATTTTAATAATTTAAAAATTTAAATACTCAATTTTAAAAATTTAATTATTAAAACTTTAAATTTTAAAATTTAAAAATTTAAAAATTTAAATACTAAATATTAAAAATTTAATTATTAAAACTTTAAATTTTAAAATTTAAAAATTTAAATACGAAATTTTAAAAATTTAAATATTAAAACTTTAAATTTTAAAATTTAAAAATTTAAATATTAAATTTTAAAAATTTGAATATTAAAACTTTAAATTTTAAAATTTAAAAATTTAAATACTAAATTTTAAAAATTTAATTATTAAAACGTTAAATTTTAAAATTTAAAAATTTAAATTTTAAAATTTAAAAATTTAAATTTTAAAATTTAAAAATTTAAATTTTAAAATTTAAAAATTTAAATACTAAATTTTAATAATTTAAATATATAAATACTCAATTTTAAAAATTTAATTATTAAAACTTTAAATTTAAAAATTTAAAAATTTAAATTTTAAAATTTAAAAATTTAAATTTTAAAATTTAAAACTTTAAATTTTAAAATTTAAAAATTTAAATACTAAATTTGAAAAATTTAATTTCAAAACTTTAAATTTTAAAATTTAAAAATTTGAATACTAAATTTTAATAATTTAAAAATTTAAATACTCAATTTTAAAAATTTAATTATTAAAACTTTAAATTTTAAAATTTAAAAATTTAAAAATTTAAAAATTTAAAAATTTAAATACTAAGTATTAAAAATTTAATTATTAAAACTTTAAATTTTAAAATTTAAAAATTTAAATTTTAAAATTTAAAAATTTAAATTTTAAAATTTAAAAATTTAAATTTTAAAATTTAAAAATTTAAATACTAAATTTAAAAAATTTAATTATAAAAACTTTAAATTTTAAAATTTAAAAATTTAAAAATTTAAATTCTAAATTTTAAAAATTTAATTATTAAAACTTTAAATTTTAAAATTTAAAAATTTAAATGCTAAATTTTAAAAATTTAAATATTAAAACTTTAAATTTTTAAATTTAAAAATTTAAATAGTAAATTTTAAACATTTAATTATTATAACGTTAAATTTTAAAATTTAAAAATTTAAATTTTAAAATTTAAAAATCTAAATTTTAAAATTTAAATTTTTAAATACTAAATTTTAAAAATTTAATTATTAAAACTTTAAATTTTATAATTTAAAAATTTAAAAATTTAAATACTAAATTTTAAAAATTTATTTATTAAAATTTTAAATTTTAAAATTTAAAAATTTAAATACTAAATTTTAAAAATTTAATTATTAAAACTTTAAATTTTAAAATTTAACAATTTAAAAATTTAAAAATTTAAATACTAAATATTAAAAATTTAATTATAAAAACTTTAAATTTTAAAATTTAAAAATTTAAATTTTAAAATTTAAAAATTTAAATACTAAATTTAAAAAATTTAATTATAAAAACTTTAAATTTTAAAATTTAAAAATTTAAAAATTTAAATACTAAATTTAAAAATTTAATTATTAAAACTTTAAATTTTAAAATTTAAAAATTTAAATACTAAATTTTAAAAATTTAAATATTAAAACTTTAAATTTTAAAATTTAAATATTAAATTTTAAAAATTTGAATATTAAAACTTTAAATTTTAAAATTTAAAAATTTAAATACTAAAATTTTAAAATTTAAAAATTTAAATTTGAATATTTAAAAATTTAAATTTTAAAATTTAAAAATTTAAATACTAAATTTTAAAAATTTAATTATTAAAATTTTAAATTTTAAAATTTAAAAATTTAAAAATTTAAATACTAAATTTTAAATTATTTGTTAAAATTTTAAATTTTAAAATTTAAAAATTTAAATACTAAATTTTAAAAATTTAATTATTAAAACTTTAACTTTTAAAATTTAAAAATTTAAATACTAAATTTTAAAAATTTAATTATTAAAACTTTAAATTTTAAAATTTAAAAATTTAAATACTAAATTTTAAAAATTTGAATATTAAAACTTTAAATTTTAAAATTTAAAAGTTTAAATACTAAATTTTAAAAATTTAATTTCAAAACTTTAAATTTTAAAATTTAAAAATTTAAATACTAAATTTTAATAATTTAAAAATTTAAATACTCAATTTTAAAAATTTAATTATTAAAACTTTAAATTTTAAAATTTAAAAATTTAAAAATTTAAATACTAAATATTAAAAATTTAATTATTAAAACTTTAAATTTTAAAATTTAAAAATTTAAATTTTAAAATTTAAAAATTTAAATTTTAAAATTTAAAAATTTAAATACTAAATTTAAAAAATTTAATTATAAAAACTTTAAATTTTAAAATTTTAAAATTTAAAAATTTAAATACTAAATTTTAAAAATTTAAATATTAAAACTTTAAATTTTAAAATTTAAAAATTTAAAAATTTAAAAATTTAAATACTAAATATTAAAAATTTAATTATTAAAACTTTAAATTTTAAAATTTAAAAATTTAAATTTTAAAATTTAAAAATTTAAATTTTAAAATTTAAAAATTTAAATTTTAAAATACTAAATTTAAAAAATTTAATTATAAAAACTTTAAATTTTAAAATTTTAAAATTTAAAAATTTAAAAATTTAAATACTAAATTTTAAAAATTTAATTATTAAAACTTTAAATTTAAAAATTTAAAAATTTAAATTTTAAAATTTAAAAATTTAAATACTAAATTTTAAAAATTTAAATATTAAAACATTAAATTTTAAAATTTAAAAATTTAAATATTAAATTTTAAAAATTTGAATATTAAAACTTTAAATTTTAAAATTTAAAAGTTTAAATACAAAATTTTAAAAATTTAATTATTAAAACGTTATTTTAAATTTAAAATTTAAATTTAAATTTAAAATTTAAAATTTAAATTTTAAAATTTAAAAATTTAAATACTAAATTTTAATAATTTAAAAATATAAATACTCAATTTTAAAAATTTAATCATTAAAACTTTAAATTTAAAAATTTAAAAATTTAAATTTTAAAATTTAAAAATTTAAATACTAAATTTTAAAAATTTAAATTTTAAAACTTTAAATTTTAAAATTTAAAAATTTTAATATTAAATTTTAAAAATTTGAATATTAAAACTTTAAATTTTAAAATTTAAAAGTTTAAATACTAAATTTTAAAAATTTAATTATTAAAACGTTATTTTAAATTTAAAATTTAAATTTAAATTTAAAATTTAAAATTTAAATTTTAAAATTTAAAAATTTAAATACTAAATTTGAAAAATTTAATTTCAAAACTTTAAATTTTAAAATTTAAAAATTTGAATACTAAATTTTAATAATTTAAAAATTTAAATACTCAATTTTAAAAATTTAATTATTAAAACTTTAAATTTTAAAATTTAAAAATTTAAAAATTTAAAAATTTAAAAATTTAAATACTAAGTATTAAAAATTTAATTATTAAAACTTTAAATTTTAAAATTTAAAAATTTAAATTTTAAAATTTAAAAATTTAAATTTTAAAATTTAAAAATTTAAATTTTAAAATTTAAAAATTTAAATACTAAATTTAAAAAATTTAATTATAAAAACTTTAAATTTTAAAATTTAAAAATTTAAAAATTTAAATTCTAAATTTTAAAAATTTAATTATTAAAACTTTAAATTTTAAAATTTAAAAATTTAAATGCTAAATTTTAAAAATTTAAATATTAAAACTTTAAATTTTTAAATTTAAAAATTTAAATAGTAAATTTTAAACATTTAATTATTATAACGTTAAATTTTAAAATTTAAAAATTTAAATTTTAAAATTTAAAAATCTAAATTTTAAAATTTAAATTTTTAAATACTAAATTTTAAAAATTTAATTATTAAAACTTTAAATTTTATAATTTAAAAATTTAAAAATTTAAATACTAAATTTTAAAAATTTATTTATTAAAATTTTAAATTTTAAAATTTAAAAATTTAAATACTAAATTTTAAAAATTTAATTATTAAAACTTTAAATTTTAAAATTTAACAATTTAAAAATTTAAAAATTTATTTACTAAATATTAAAAATTTAATTATAAAAACTTTAAATTTTAAAATTTAAAAATTTAAATTTTAAAATTTAAAAATTTAAATACTAAATTTAAAAAATTTAATTATAAAAACTTTAAATTTTAAAATTTAAAAATTTAAAAATTTAAATACTAAATTTAAAAATTTAATTATTAAAACTTTAAATTTTAAAATTTAAAAATTTAAATACTAAATTTTAAAAATTAAAATATTAAAACTTTAAATTTTAAAATTTAAATATTAAATTTTAAAAATTTGAATATTAAAACTTTAAATTTTAAAATTTAAAAATTTAAATACTAAAATTTTAAAATTTAAAAATTTAAATTTGAATATTTAAAAATTTAAATTTTAAAATTTAAAAATTTAAATACTAAATTTTAAAAATTTAATTATTAAAATTTTAAATTTTAAAATTTAAAAATTTAAAAATTTAAATACTAAATTTTAAATTATTTGTTAAAATTTTAAATTTTAAAATTTAAAAATTTAAATACTAAATTTTAAAAATTTAATTATTAAAACTTTAACTTTTAAAATTTAAAAATTTAAATACTAAATTTTAAAAATTTAATTATTAAAACTTTAAATTTTAAAATTTAAAAATTTAAATACTAAATTTTAAAAATTTGAATATTAAAACTTTAAATTTTAAAATTTAAAAATTTAAATTTTAAAATTTAAAAATTTAAATTTTAAAATTTAAAAATTTAAATACTAAATTTTAAAAATTTAATTTCAAAACTTTAAATTTTAAAATTTAAAAATTTAAATACTAAATTTTAATAATTTAAAAATTTAAATATTCAATTTTAAAAATTTAATTATTAAAACTTTAAATTTTAAAATTTAAAAATTTAAAAATTTAAATACTAAATATTAAAAATTTAATTATTAAAACTTTAAATTTTAAAATTTAAAAATTTAAATTTTAAAATTTAAAAATTTAAATTTTAAAATTTAAAAATTTAAATACTAAATTTAAAAAATTTAATTATAAAAACTTTAAATTTTAAAATTTTAAAATTTAAAAATTTAAATACTAAATTTTAATAATTTAAATATTAAAACTTTAAATTTTAAAATTTAAAAATTTAAAAATTTAAAAATTTAAATACTAAATATTAAAAATTTAATTATTAAAACTTTAAATTTTAAAATTTAAAAATTTAAATTTTAAAATTTAAAAATTTAAATTTTAAAATTTAAAAATTTAAATTTTAAAATACGAAATTTAAAAAATTTAATTATAAAAACTTTAAATTTTAAAATTTTAAAATTTAAAAATTTAAAAATTTAAATACTAAATTTTAAAAATTTAATTATTAAAACTTTAAATTTTAAAATTTAAATATTTAAATACTAAATTTTAAAAATTTAAATATTAAAACATTAAATTTTAAAATTTAAAAATTTAAATATTAAATTTTAAAAATTTGAATATTAAAACTTTAAATTTTAAAATTTAAAAGTTTAAATACTAAATTTTAAAAATTTAATTATTAAAACGTTATTTTAAATTTAAAATTTAAATTTAAATTTAAAATTTAAAATTTAAATTTTAAAATTTAAAAATTTAAATACTAAATTTTAATAATTTAAAAATATAAATACTCAATTTTAAAAATTTAATTATTAAAACTTTAAATTTAAAAATTTAAAAATTTAAATTTTAAAATTTAAAAATTTAAATACTAAATTTTAAAAATTTAAATTTTAAAACTTTAAATTTTAAAATTTAAAAATTTTAATATTAAATTTTAAAAATTTGAATATTAAAACTTTAAATTTTAAAATTTAAAAGTTTAAATACTAAATTTTAAAAATTTAATTATTAAAACGTTATTTTAAATTTAAAATTTAAATTTAAATTTAAAATTTAAAATTTAAATTTTAAAATTTAAAAATTTAAATACTAAATTTTAATAATTTAAAAATATAAATACTCAATTTTAAAAATTTAATTATTAAAACTTTAAATTTTAAAATTTAAAAATTTAAATACTAAATTTTAAAAATTTAATTTCAAAACTTTAAATTTTAAAATTTAAAAATTTGAATACTAAATTTTAATAATTTAAAAATTTAAATACTCAATTTTAAAAATTTAATTATTAAAACTTTAAATTTTAAAATTTAAAAATTTAAAAATTTAAAAATTTAAATACTAAATATTAAAAATTTAATTATTAAAACTTTAAATTTTAAAATTTAAAAATTTGAATACTAAATTTTAATAATTTAAAAATTTAAATACTCAATTTTAAAAATTTAATTATTAAAACTTTAAATTTTAAAATTTAAAAATTTAAAAATTTAAAAATTTAAAAATTTAAATACTAAGTATTAAAAATTTAATTATTAAAACTTTAAATTTTAAAATTTAAAAATTTAAATTTTAAAATTTAAAAATTTAAATTTTAAAATTTAAAAATTTAAATTTTAAAATTTAAAAATTTAAATACTAAATTTAAAAAATTTAATTATAAAAACTTTAAATTTTAAAATTTAAAAATTTAAAAATTTAAATTCTAAATTTTAAAAATTTAATTATTAAAACTTTAAATTTTAAAATTTAAAAATTTAAATGCTAAATTTTAAAAATTTAAATATTAAAACTTTAAATTTTTAAATTTAAAAATTTAAATAGTAAATTTTAAACATTTAATTATTATAACGTTAAATTTTAAAATTTAAAAATTTAAATTTTAAAATTTAAAAATCTAAATTTTAAAATTTAAATTTTTAAATACTAAATTTTAAAAATTTAATTATTAAAACTTTAAATTTTATAATTTAAAAATTTAAAAATTTAAATACTAAATTTTAAAAATTTATTTATTAAAATTTTAAATTTTAAAATTTAAAAATTTAAATACTAAATTTTAAAAATTTAATTATTAAAACTTTAAATTTTAAAATTTAACAATTTAAAAATTTAAAAATTTATATACTAAATATTAAAAATTTAATTATAAAAACTTTAAATTTTAAAATTTAAAAATTTAAATTTTAAAATTTAAAAATTTAAATACTAAATTTAAAAAATTTAATTATAAAAACTTTAAATTTTAAAATTTAAAAATTTAAAAATTTAAATACTAAATTTAAAAATTTAATTATTAAAACTTTAAATTTTAAAATTTAAAAATTTAAATACTAAATTTTAAAAATTAAAATATTAAAACTTTAAATTTTAAAATTTAAATATTAAATTTTAAAAATTTGAATATTAAAACTTTAAATTTTAAAATTTAAAAATTTAAATACTAAAATTTTAAAATTTAAAAATTTAAATTTGAATATTTAAAAATTTAAATTTTAAAATTTAAAAATTTAAATACTAAATTTTAAAAATTTAATTATTAAAATTTTAAATTTTAAAATTTAAAAATTTAAAAATTTAAATACTAAATTTTAAATTATTTGTTAAAATTTTAAATTTTAAAATTTAAAAATTTAAATACTAAATTTTAAAAATTTAATTATTAAAACTTTAACTTTTAAAATTTAAAAATTTAAATACTAAATTTTAAAAATTTAATTATTAAAACTTTAAATTTTAAAATTTAAAAATTTAAATACTAAATTTTAAAAATTTGAATATTAAAACTTTAAATTTTAAAATTTAAAAATTTAAATTTTAAAATTTAAAAATTTAAATTTTAAAATTTAAAAATTTAAATACTAAATTTTAAAAATTTAATTTCAAAACTTTAAATTTTAAAATTTAAAAATTTAAATACTAAATTTTAATAATTTAAAAATTTAAATACTCAATTTTAAAAATTTAATTATTAAAACTTTAAATTTTAAAATTTAAAAATTTAAAAATTTAAATACTAAATATTAAAAATTTAATTATTAAAACTTTAAATTTTAAAATTTAAAAATTTAAATTTTAAAATTTAAAAATTTAAATTTTAAAATTTAAAAATTTAAATACTAAATTTAAAAAATTTAATTATAAAAACTTTAAATTTTAAAATTTTAAAATTTAAAAATTTAAATACTAAATTTTAAAAATTTAAATATTAAAACTTTAAATTTTAAAATTTAAAAATTTAAAAATTTAAAAATTTAAATACTAAATATTAAAAATTTAATTATTAAAACTTTAAATTTTAAAATTTAAAAATTTAAATTTTAAAATTTAAAAATTTAAATTTTAAAATTTAAAAATTTAAATTTTAAAATACGAAATTTAAAAAATTTAATTATAAAAACTTTAAATTTTAAAATTTTAAAATTTAAAAATTTAAAAATTTAAATACTAAATTTTAAAAATTTAATTATTAAAACTTTAAATTTTAAAATTTAAATATTTAAATACTAAATTTTAAAAATTTAAATATTAAAACATTAAATTTTAAAATTTAAAAATTTAAATATTAAATTTTAAAAATTTGAATATTAAAACTTTAAATTTTAAAATTTAAAAGTTTAAATACTAAATTTTAAAAATTTAATTATTAAAACGTTATTTTAAATTTAAAATTTAAATTTAAATTTAAAATTTAAAATTTAAATTTTAAAATTTAAAAATTTAAATACTAAATTTTAATAATTTAAAAATATAAATACTCAATTTTAAAAATTTAATTATTAAAACTTTAAATTTAAAAATTTAAAAATTTAAATTTTAAAATTTAAAAATTTAAATACTAAATTTTAAAAATTTAAATTTTAAAACTTTAAATTTTAAAATTTAAAAATTTTAATATTAAATTTTAAAAATTTGAATATTAAAACTTTAAATTTTAAAATTTAAAAGTTTAAATACTAAATTTTAAAAATTTAATTATTAAAACGTTATTTTAAATTTAAAATTTAAATTTAAATTTAAAATTTAAAATTTAAATTTTAAAATTTAAAAATTTAAATACTAAATTTTAATAATTTAAAAATATAAATACTCAATTTTAAAAATTTAATTATTAAAACTTTAAATTTTAAAATTTAAAAATTTAAATACTAAATTTTAAAAATTTAATTTCAAAACTTTAAATTTTAAAATTTAAAAATTTGAATACTAAATTTTAATAATTTAAAAATTTAAATACTCAATTTTAAAAATTTAATTATTAAAACTTTAAATTTTAAAATTTAAAAATTTAAAAATTTAAAAATTTAAATACTAAATATTAAAAATTTAATTATTAAAACTTTAAATTTTAAAATTTAAAAATTTAAATTTTAAAATTTAAAAATTTAAATTTTAAAATTTAAAAATTTAAATACTAAATTTAAAAAATTTAATTATAAAAACTTTACATTTTAAAATTTAAAAATTTAAAAATTTAAATACTAAATTTTTAAAATTTAATTATTAAAACTTTAAATTTTAAAATTTAAAAATTTAAATGCTAAATTTTAAAAATTTAAATATTAAAACTTTAAATTTTAAAATTTAAAAATTTAAATAGTAAATTTTAACCTTTTAATTATTATAACGTTAAATTTTAAAATTTAAAAATTTAAATTTTAAAATTTAAAAATTTAAATTTTAAAATTTAAAAATTTAAATTTTAAAATTTAAAAATTTAAATTTTAAAATTTAAAAATTTAAATACTAAATTTTAAAAATTTAATTTCAAAACTTTAAATTTTAAAATTTAAAAATTTAAATACTAAATTTTAATAATTTAAAAATTTAAATACTCAATTTTAAAAATTTAATTATTAAAACTTTAAATTTTAAAATTTAAAAATTTAAATACTAAATTTAAAAAATTTAATTATAAAAACTTTAAATTTTAAAATTTAAAAATTTAAAAATTTAAATACTAAATTTTAAAAATTTAATTATTAAAACTTTAAATTTTAAAATTTAAAACTTTAAATTTTAAAATTTAAAACTTTAAATTTTAAAATTTAAAAATTTAAATACTAAATTTTAAAAATTTAATTATTAAAATTTTAAATTTTAAAATTTAAAAATTTAAAAATTTAAATACTAAATTTTAAATTATTTATTAAAATTTTAAATTTTAAAATTTAAAAATTTAAATACTTAATTTTAAAAATTTAATTATTAAAACTTTAACTTTTAAAATTTAAAAATTTAAATACTAAATTTTAAAAATTTAATTATTAAAACTTTAAATTTTAAAATTTAAAAATTTAAATACTAAATTTTAAAAATTTGAATATTAAAACTTTAAATTTTAAAATTTAAAAATTTCAATTTTAAAATTTAAAAATTTAAATTTTAAAATTTAAAAATTTAAATAATAAATTTTAAAAATTTAATTTCAAAACTTTAAATTTTAAAATTTATAAATTTAAATACTAAATTTTAATAATTTAAAAATTTAAATACTCAATTTTAAAAATTTAATTATTAAAACTTTAAATTTTAAAATTTAAAAATTTAAAAATTTAAATACTAAATATTAAAAATTTAATTATTAAAACTTTAAATTTTAAAATTTAAAAATTTAAATTTTAAAATTTAAAAATTTAAATTTTAAAATTTAAAAATTTAAATACTAAATTTAAAAAATTTAATTATAAAAACTTTAAATTTTAAAATTTTAAAATTTAAAAATTTAAATTTTAAAATTTAAAAATTTAAATTTTAAAATTTAAAAATTTAAATTTTAAAATACTAAATTTAAAAAATTTAATTATAAAAACTTTAAATTTTAAAATTTTAAAATTTAAAAATTTAAAAATTTAAATACTAAATTTTAAAAATTTAATTATTAAAACTTTAAATTTTAAAATTTAAAAATTTAAATACTAAATTTTAAAAATTTAAATATTAAAACATTAAATTTTAAAATTTAAAAATTTAAATATTAAATTTTAAAAATTTGAATATTAAAACTTTAAATTTTAAAATTTAAAAGTTTAAATACTAAATTTTAAAAATTTAATTATTAAAACGTTATTTTAAATTTAAAATTTAAATTTAAATTTAAAATTTAAAATTTAAATTTTAAAATTTAAAAATTTAAATACTAAATTTTAATAATTTAAAAATATAAATACTCAATTTTAAAAATTTAATTATTAAAACTTTAAATTTAAAAATTTAAAAATTTAAATTTTAAAATTTAAAAATTTAAATACTAAATTTTAAAAATTTAAATATTAAAACTTTAAATTTTAAAATTTAAAAATTTTAATATTAAATTTTAAAAATTTGAATATTAAAACTTTAAATTTTAAAATTTAAAAGTTTAAATACTAAATTTTAAAAATTTAATTATTAAAACATTATTTTAAATTTAAAATTTAAATTTAAATTTAAAATTTAAAATTTAAATTTTAAAATTTAAAAATTTAAATACAAAATTTTAATAATTTAAAAATATAAATACTCAATTTTAAAAATTTAATTATTAAAACTTTAAATTTTAAAATTTAAAAATTTAAATACTAAATTTTAAAAATTTAATTTCAAAACTTTAAATTTTAAAATCTAAAAATTTGAATACTAAATTTTAATAATTTAAAAATTTAAATACTCAATTTTAAAAATTTAATTATTAAAACTTTAAATTTTAAAATTTAAAAATTTAAAAATTTAAAAATTTAAATACTAAATATTAAAAATTTAATTATTAAAACTTTAAATTTTAAAATTTAAAAATTTAAATTTTAAAATTTAAAAATTTAAATTTTAAAATTTAAAAATTTAAATACTAAATTTAAAAAATTTAATTATAAAAATTTTACATTTTAAAATTTAAAAATTTAAAAATTTAAATACTAAATTTTAAAAATTTAATTATTAAAACTTTAAATTTTAAAATTTAAAAATTTAAATGCTAAATTTTAAAAATTTAAATATTAAAACTTTAAATTTTAAAATTTAAAAATTTAAATAGTAAATTTTAAACTTTTAATTATTATAACGTTAAATTTTAAAATTTAAAAATTTAAATTTTAAAATTTAAAAATTTAAATTTTAAAATTTAAAAATTTTAATTTTAAAATTTAAAAATTTAAATTTTAAAATTTAAAAATTTAAATACTAAATTTTAAAAATTTAATTTCAAAACTTTAAATTTTAAAATTTAAAAATTTAAATACTAAATTTTAATAATTTAAAAATTTAAATACTCAATTTTAAAAATTTAATTATTAAAACTTTAAATTTTAAAATTTAAAAATTTAAAAATTTAAATACTAAATTTAAAAAATTTAATTATAAAAACTTTAAATTTTAAAATTTTAAAATTTTAAATTTTAAAAATTTAAATACTAAATTTTAAAAATTAAATTATTAAAACTTTAAATTTTAAAATTTAAAAATTTAAATACTAAATTTTAAAAATTTAAATATTAAAACATTAAATTTTAAAATTTAAAAATTTAAATATTAAATTTTAAAAATTTGAATATTAAAACTTTAAATTTTAAAATTTAAAAGTTTAAATACTAAATTTTAAAAATTTAATTATTAAAACGTTATTTTAAATTTAAAATTTAAATTTAAATTTAAAATTTAAAATTTAAATTTTAAAATTTAAAAATTTAAATACTAAATTTTAATAATTTAAAAATATAAATACTCAATTTTAAAAATTTAATTATTAAAACTTTAAATTTAAAAATTTAAAAATTTAAATTTTAAAATTTAAAAATTTAAATACTAAATTTTAAAAATTTAAATTTTAAAACTTTAAATTTTAAAATTTAAAAATTTTAATATTAAATTTTAAAAATTTGAATATTAAAACTTTAAATTTTAAAATTTAAAAGTTTAAATACTAAATTTTAAAAATTTAATTATTAAAACGTTATTTTAAATTTAAAATTTAAATTTAAATTTAAAATTTAAAATTTAAATTTTAAAATTTAAAAATTTAAATACTAAATTTAATAATTTAAAAATATAAATACTCAATTTTAAAAATTTAATTATTAAAACTTTAAATTTTAAAATTTAAAAATTTAAATACTAAATTTTAAAAATTTAATTTCAAAACTTTAAATTTTAAAATTTAAAAATTTGAATACTAAATTTTAATAATTTAAAAATTTAAATACTCAATTTTAAAAATTTAATTATTAAAACTTTAAATTTTAAAATTTAAAAATTTAAAAATTTAAAAATTTAAATACTAAATATTAAAAATTTAATTATTAAAACTTTAAATTTTAAAATTTAAAAATTTAAATTTTAAAATTTAAAAATTTAAATTTTAAAATTTAAAAATTTAAATACTAAATTTAAAAAATTTAATTATAAAAACTTTACATTTTAAAATTTAAAAATTTAAAAATTTAAATACTAAATTTTTAAAATTTAATTATTAAAACTTTAAATTTTAAAATTTAAAAATTTAAATGCTAAATTTTAAAAATTTAAATATTAAAACTTTAAATTTTAAAATTTAAAAATTTAAATAGTAAATTTTAACCTTTTAATTATTATAACGTTAAATTTTAAAATTTAAAAATTTAAATTTTAAAATTTAAAAATTTAAATTTTAAAATTTAAAAATTTAAATTTTAAAATTTAAAAATTTAAATTTTAAAATTTAAAAATTTAAATACTAAATTTTAAAAATTTAATTTCAAAACTTTAAATTTTAAAATTTAAAAATTTAAATACTAAATTTTAATAATTTAAAAATTTAAATACTAAATTTAAAAAATTTAATTATTAAAACTTTAAATTTTAAAATTTAAAAATTTAAAAATTTAAATACTAAATTTTAAAAATTTAATTATTAAAACTTTAAATTTTAAAATTTAAAACTTTAAATTTTAAAATTTAAAAATTTAAATACTAAATTTTAAAAATTTAATTATTAAAATTTTAAATTTTAAAATTTAAAAATTTAAAAATTTAAATACTAAATTTTAAATTATTTATTAAAATTTTAAATTTTAAAATTTAAAAATTTAAATACTAAATTTTAAAAATTTAATTATTAAAACTTTAACTTTTAAAATTTAAAAATTTAAATACTAAATTTTAAAAATTTAATTATTAAAACTTTAAATTTTAAAATTTTAAAATTTAAATACTAAATTTTAAAAATTTGAATATTAAAACTTTAAATTTTAAAATTTAAAAATTTAAATTTTAAAATTTAAAAATTTAAATACTAAATTTTAATAATTTAAAAATTTAAATACTCAATTTTAAAAATTTAATTATTAAAACTTTAAATTTTAAAATTTAAAAATTTAAAAATTTAAATACTAAATATTAAAAATTTAATTATTAAAACTTTAAATTTTAAAATTTAAAAATTTAAAAATTTAAATTTTAAAATTTAAAAATTTAACTTTTAATATTTAAAAATTTAAATTTTAAAATACTAAATTTAAAAAATTTAATTATAAAAACTTTAAATTTTAAAATTTTAAAATTTAAAAATTTAAAAATTTAAATACTAAATTTTAAAAATTTAATTATTAAAACTTTAAATTTTAAAATTTAAAAATTTAAATACTAAATTTTAAAAATTTAAATATTAAAACATTAAATTTTAAAATTTAAAAATTTAAATATTAAATTTTAAAAATTTGAATATTAAAACTTTAAATTTTAAAATTTAAAAGTTTAAATACTAAATTTTAAAAATTTAATTATTAAAACGTTATTTTAAATTTAAAATTTAAATTTAAATTTAAAATTTAAAATTTAAATTTTAAAATTTAAAAATTTAAATACTAAATTTTAATAATTTAAAAATATAAATACTCAATTTTAAAAATTTAATTATTAAAACTTTAAATTTAAAAATTTAAAAATTTAAATTTTAAAATTTAAAAATTTAAATACTAAATTTTAAAAATTTAAATATTAAAACTTTAAATTTTAAAATTTAAAAATTTTAATATTAAATTTTAAAAATTTGAATATTAAAACTTTAAATTTTAAAATTTAAAAGTTTAAATACTAAATTTTAAAAATTTAATTATTAAAACGTTATTTTAAATTTAAAATTTAAATTTAAATTTAAAATTTAAAATTTAAATTTTAAAATTTAAAAATTTAAATACTAAATTTTAATAATTTAAAAATATAAATACTCAATTTTAAAAATTTAATTATTAAAACTTTAAATTTTAAAATTTAAAAATTTAAATACTAAATTTTAAAAATTTAATTTCAAAACTTTAAATTTTAAAATCTAAAAATTTGAATACTAAATTTTAATAATTTAAAAATTTAAATACTCAATTTTAAAAATTTAATTATTAAAACTTTAAATTTTAAAATTTAAAAATTTAAAAATTTAAAAATTTAAATACTAAATATTAAAAATTTAATTATTAAAACTTTAAATTTTAAAATTTAAAAATTTAAATTTTAAAATTTAAAAATTTAAATTTTAAAATTTAAAAATTTAAATTTTAAAATTTAAAAATTTAAATACTAAATTTAAAAAATTTAATTATAAAAACTTTACATTTTAAAATTTAAAAATTTAAAAATTTAAATACTAAATTTTAAAAATTTAATTATTAAAACTTTAAATTTTAAAATTTAAAAATTTAAATGCTAAATTTTAAAAATTTAAATATTAAAACTTTAAATTTTAAAATTTAAAAATTTAAATAGTAAATTTTAAACTTTTAATTATTATAACGTTAAATTTTAAAATTTAAAAATTTATATTTTAAAATTTAAAAATTTAAATTTTAAAATTTAAAAATTTTAATTTTAAAATTTAAAAATTTAAATTTTAAAATTTAAAAATTTAAATACTAAATTTTAAAAATTTAATTTCAAAACTTTAAATTTTAAAATTTAAAAATTTAAAAATTTAAATACTAAATTTTAAAAATTTAATTATTAAAACTTTAAATTTTAAAATTTAAAACTTTAAATTTTAAAATTTAAAAATTTAAATACTAAATTTTAAAAATTTAATTATTAAAATTTTAAATTTTAAAATTTAAAAATTTAAAAATTTAAATACTAAATTTTAAATTATTTATTAAAATTTTAAATTTTAAAATTTAAAAATTTAAATACTAAATTTTAAAAATTTAATTATTAAAACTTTAACTTTTAAAATTTAAAAATTTAAATACTAAATTTTAAAAATTTAATTATTAAAACTTTAAATTTTAAAATTTAAAAATTTAAATACTAAATTTTAAAAATTTGAATATTAAAACTTTAAATTTTAAAATTTAAAAATTTAAATTTTAAAATTTAAAAATTTAAATTTTAAAATTTAAAAATTTAAATACTAAATTTTAAAAATTTAATTTCAAAACTTTAAATTTTAAAATTTAAAAATTTAAATACTAAATTTTAATAATTTAAAAATTTAAATACTCAATTTTAAAAATTTAATTATTAAAACTTTAAATTTTAAAATTTAAAAATTTAAAAATTTAAATACTAAATATTAAAAATTTAATTATTAAAACTTTAAATTTTAAAATTTAAAAATTTAAATTTTAAAATTTAAAAATTTAAATTTTAAAATTTAAAAATTTAAATTTTAAAATTTAAAAATTTAAATACTAAATTTAAAAAATTTAATTATAAAAACTTTAAATTTTAAAATTTTAAAATTTAAAAATTTAAATTTTAAAATTTAAAAATTTAAATTTTAAAATTTAAAAATTTAAATTTTAAAATACTAAATTTAAAAAATTTAATTATAAAAACTTTAAATTTTAAAATTTTAAAATTTAAAAATTTAAAAATTTAAATACTAAATTTTAAAAATTTAATTATTAAAACTTTAAATTTTAAAATTTAAAAATTTAAAAATTTAAATACTAAATTTAAAAAATTTAATTATAAAAACTTTAAATTTTAAAATTTTAAAATTTTAAATTTTAAAAATTTAAATACTAAATTTTAAAAATTTAATTATTAAAACTTTAAATTTTAAAATTTAAAAATTTAAATACTAAATTTTAAAAATTTAAATATTAAAACATTAAATTTTAAAATTTAAAAATTAAAATATTAAATTTTAAAAATTTGAATATTAAAACTTTAAATTTTAAAATTTAAAAATTTAAATACTAAATTTTAAAAATTTAATTTCAAAACTTTAAATTTTAAAATCTAAAAATTTGAATACTAAATTTTAATAATTTAAAAATTTAAATACTCAATTTTAAAAATTTAATTATTAAAACTTTAAATTTTAAAATTTAAAAATTTAAAAATTTAAAAATTTAAATACTAAATATTAAAAATTTAATTATTAAAACTTTAAATTTTAAAATTTAAAAATTTAAATTTTAAAATTTAAAAATTTAAATTTTAAAATTTAAAAATTTAAATACTAAATTTAAAAAATTTAATTATAAAAACTTTACATTTTAAAATTTAAAAATTTAAAAATTTAAATACTAAATTTTAAAAATTTAATTATTAAAACTTTAAATTTTAAAATTTAAAAATTTAAATGCTAAATTTTAAAAATTTAAATATTAAAACTTTAAATTTTAAAATTTAAAAATTTAAATAGTAAATTTTAAACTTTTAATTATTATAACGTTAAATTTTAAAATTTAAAAATTTAAATTTTAAAATTTAAAAATTTAAATTTTAAAATTTAAAAATTTTAATTTTAAAATTTAAAAATTTAAATTTTAAAATTTAAAAATTTAAATACTAAATTTTAAAAATTTAATTTCAAAACTTTAAATTTTAAAATTTAAAAATTTAAATACTAAATTTTAATAATTTAAAAATTTAAATACTCAATTTTAAAAATTTAATTATTAAAACTTTAAATTTTAAAATTTAAAAATTTAAAAATTTAAATACTAAATTTAAAAAATTTAATTATAAAAACTTTAAATTTTAAAATTTTAAAATTTTAAATTTTAAAAATTTAAATACTAAATTTTAAAAATTTAATTATTAAAACTTTAAATTTTAAAATTTAAAAATTTAAATACTAAATTTTAAAAATTTAAATATTAAAACATTAAATTTTAAAATTTAAAAATTAAAATATTAAATTTTAAAAATTTGAATATTAAAACTTTAAATTTTAAAATTTAAAAATTTAAATACTAAATTTTAAAAATTTAATTTCAAAACTTTAAATTTTAAAATCTAAAAATTTGAATACTAAATTTTAATAATTTAAAAATTTAAATACTCAATTTTAAAAATTTAATTATTAAAACTTTAAATTTTAAAATTTAAAAATTTAAAAATTTAAAAATTTAAATACTAAATATTAAAAATTTAATTATTAAAACTTTAAATTTTAAAATTTAAAAATTTAAATTTTAAAATTTAAAAATTTAAATTTTAAAATTTAAAAATTTAAATACTAAATTTAAAAAATTTAATTATAAAAACTTTACATTTTAAAATTTAAAAATTTAAAAATTTAAATACTAAATTTTAAAAATTTAATTATTAAAACTTTAAATTTTAAAATTTAAAAATTTAAATGCTAAATTTTAAAAATTTAAATATTAAAACTTTAAATTTTAAAATTTAAAAATTTAAATAGTAAATTTTAAACTTTTAATTATTATAACGTTAAATTTTAAAATTTAAAAATTTAAATTTTAAAATTTAAAAATTTAAATTTTAAAATTTAAAAATTTTAATTTTAAAATTTAAAAATTTAAATTTTAAAATTTAAAAATTTAAATACTAAATTTTAAAAATTTAATTTCAAAACTTTAAATTTTAAAATTTAAAAATTTAAATACTAAATTTTAATAATTTAAAAATTTAAATACTCAATTTTAAAAATTTAATTATTAAAACTTTAAATTTTAAAATTTAAAAATTTAAAAATTTAAATACTAAATTTAAAAAATTTAATTATAAAAACTTTAAATTTTAAAATTTTAAAATTTTAAATTTTAAAAATTTAAATACTAAATTTTAAAAATTTAATTATTAAAACTTTAAATTTTAAAATTTAAAAATTTAAATACTAAATTTTAAAAATTTAAATATTAAAACATTAAATTTTAAAATTTAAAAATTTAAATATTAAATTTTAAAAATTTGAATATTAAAACTTTAAATTTTAAAATTTAAAAATTTAAATACTAAATTTTAAAAATTTAATTATTAAAACGTTATTTTAAATTTAAAATTTAAATTTAAATTTAAAATTTAAAATTTAAATTTTAAAATTTAAAAATTTAAATACTAAATTTTAATAATTTAAAAATATAAATACTCAATTTTAAAAATTTAATTATTAAAACTTTAAATTTAAAAATTTAAAAATTTAAATTTTAAAATTTAAAAATTTAAATACTAAATTTTAAAAATTTAAATATTAAAATTTTAAATTTTAAAATTTAAAAATTTTAATATTAAATTTTAAAAATTTGAATATTAAAACTTTAAATTTTAAAATTTAAAAGTTTAAATACTAAATTTTAAAAATTTAATTATTAAAACGTTATTTTAAATTTAAAATTTAAATTTAAATTTAAAATTTAAAATTTAAATTTTAAAATTTAAAAATTTAAATACTAAATTTTAATAATTTAAAAATATAAATACTCAATTTTAAAAATTTAATTATTAAAACTTTAAATTTTAAAATTTAAAAATTTAAATACTAAATTTTAAAAATTTAATTTCAAAACTTTAAATTTTAAAATTTAAATATTTGAATACTAAATTTTAATAATTTAAAAATTTAAATACTCAATTTTAAAAATTTAATTATTAAAACTTTAAATTTTAAAATTTAAAAATTTAAAAATTTAAAAATTTAAATACTAAATATTAAAAATTTAATTATTAAAACTTTAAATTTTAAAATTTAAAAATTTAAATTTTAAAATTTAAAAATTTAAATTTTAAAATTTAAAAATTTAAATACTAAATTTAAAAAATTTAATTATAAAAACTTTACATTTTAAAATTTAAAAATTTAAAAATTTAAATACTAAATTTTAAAAATTTAATTATTAAAACTTTAAATTTTAAAATTTAAAAATTTAAATGCTAAATTTTAAAAATTTAAATATTAAAACTTTAAATTTTAAAATTTAAAAATTTAAATAGTAAATTTTAAACTTTTAATTATTATAACGTTAAATTTTAAAATTTAAAAATTTAAATTTTAAAATTTAAAAATTTAAATTTTAAAATTTAAAAATTTAAATTTTAAAATTTAAAAATTTTAATTTTAAAATTTAAAAATTTAAATTTTAAAATTTAAAAATTTAAATACTAAATTTTAAAAATTTAATTTCAAAACTTTAAATTTTAAAATTTAAAAATTTAAATACTAAATTTTAATAACTTAAAAATTTAAATACTCAATTTTAAAAATTTAATTATTAAAACTTTAAATTTTAAAATTTAAAAATTTAAAAATTTAAATACTAAATTTAAAAAATTTAATTATAAAAACTTTAAATTTTAAAATTTAAAAATTTAAAAATTTAAATACTAAATTTTAAAAATTTAATTATTAAAACTTTAAATTTTAAAATTTTAAAATTTAAAAATTTAAAAATTTAAATATTAAATATAAAAATTTAACTATTAAAACTTTAAATTTTAAAATTTAAAAATTTAAATTTTAAAATTTAAAAATTTAAACTTTAAAATTTAAAAATTTAAATACTAAATTTAAAAAATTTAATTATAAAAACTTTAAATTTTAAAATTTAAAAATTTAAAAATTTAAATACTAAATTTTAAAAATTTAATTATTAAAACTTTAAATTTTAAAATTTAAAAATTTAAATACTAAATTTTAAAAATTTAAATATTAAAACTTTAAATTTTAAAATTTAATAATTTAAATATTAAATTTTAAAAATTTGAATATTAAAACTTTAAATTTTAAAATTTAAAAATTTAAATACTAAATTTTAAAAATTTAATTATTAAAACGTTAAATTTTAAAATTTAAAAATTTAAATTTTAAAATTTAAAAATTTAAATTTTAAAATTTAAAAATTTAAATTTTAAAATTTAAAAATTTAAATACTAAATTTTAATAATTTAAAAATATAAATACTCAATTTTAAAAATTTAATTATTAAAACTTTAAATTTAAAAATTTAAAAATTTAAATTTTAAAATTTAAAAATTTAAAATTTAAAACTTTAAATTTTAAAATTTAAAAATTTAAATACTAAATTTTAAAAATTTAATTTCAAAACTTTAAATTTTAAAATTTAAAAATTTAAATACTAAATTTTAATAATTTAAAAATTTAAATAATCAATTTTAAAAATTTAATTATTAAAACTATAAATTTTAAAATTTAAAAATTTAAATATTTAAATACTAAATATTAAAAATTTAATTATTAAAACTTTAAATTTTAAAATTTAAAAATTTAAATACTAAATTTTAAAAATTTAAATATTAAAACTTTAAATTTTAAAATTTAAAAATTTAAATACCAAATTTTAAACATTTAATTATTAAAACGTTAAATTATAAAATTTAAAAATTTAAATTTTAAAATTTAAAAATTTAAATTTTAAAATTTAAAAATTTAAATTTTAAAATTTAAAAATTTAAATACTAAATTTTAAAAATTTAATTTCAAAACTTTAAATTTTAAAATTTAAAAATTTAAATACTAAATTTTAATAATTTAAAAATTTAAATACTCAATTTTAAAAATTTAATTATTAAAACTTTAAATTTTAAAATTTAAAAATTTAAAAATTTAAATACTAAATTTTAAAAATTTAATTATTAAAACTTTAAATTTTAAAATTTAAAAATTTAAATACTAAATTTTAAAAATTTAAATATTAAAACTTTAAATTTTAAAATTTAAAAATTTAAAAATTTAAATATTAAAAATTTAATTATTAAAACTTTAAATTTTAAAATTTAAAAATTTAAATTTTAAAATTTAAAAATTTAAATTTTAAAATTTAAAAATTTAAATACTAAATTTAAAAAATTTAATTATAAAAACTTTAAATTTTAAAATTTAAAAATTTAAAAATTTAAATACTAAATTTTAAAAATTTAATTATTAAAACTTTAAATTTTAAAATTTAAAAATTTAAATACTAAATTTTAAAAATTTAAATATTAAAACTTTAAATTTTAAAATTTAAAAATTTAAAAATTTAAATACTAAATATTAAAAATTTAATTATTAAAACTTTAAATTTTAAAATTTAAAAATTTAAATTTTAAAATTTAAAAATTTAAAAATTTAAACTTTAAAATTTAAAAATTTAAAAACTAAATTTAAAAAATTTAATTATAAAAACTTTAAATTTTAAAATTTAAAAATTTAAATACTAAATTTTAAAAATTTAATTATTAAAACTTTAAATTTTAAAATTTAAAAATTTAAATACTAAATTTTAAAAATTTAAATATTAAAACTTTAAATTTTAAAATTTAATAATTTAAATATTAAATTTTAAAAATTTGAATATTAAAACTTTAAATTTTAAAATTTAAAAATTTAAATACTAAATTTTAAAAATTTAATTATTAAAACGTTAAATTTTAAAATTTAAAAATTTAAATTTTAAAATTTAAAAATTTAAATTTTAAAATTTAAAAATTTAAATTCTAAATTTTAATAATTTAAAAATATAAATACTCAATTTTAAAAATTTAATTATTAAAACTTTAAATTTAAAAATTTAAAAATTTAAATTTTAAAATTTAAAAATTTAAATACTAAATTTTAAAAATTTAAATATTAAAACTTTAAATTTTAAAATTTAATAATTTAAATATTAAATTTTAAAAATTTGAATATTAAAACTTTAAATTTTAAAATTTAAAAGTTTAAATACTAAATTTTAAAAATTTAATTATTAAAACGTTATTTTAAATTTAAAATTTAAATTTAAATTTAAAATTTAAAATTTAAATTTTAAAATTTAAAAATTTAAATACTAAATTTTAATAATTTAAAAATATAAATACTCAATTTTAAAAATTTAATTATTAAAACTTTAAATTTAAAAATTTAAAAATTTAAATTTTAAAATTTTAAAATTTAAATACTAAATTTTAAAAATTTAAATTTTAAAACTTTAAATTTTAAAATTTAAAAATTTTAATATTAAATTTTAAAAATTTGAATATTAAAACTTTAAATTTTAAAATTTAAAAGTTTAAATACTAAATTTTAAAAATTTAATTATTAAAACGTTATTTTAAATTTAAAATTTAAATTTAAATTTAAAATTTAAAATTTAAAATTTAAATTTTAAAATTTAAAAATTTAAATACTAAATTTTAATAATTTAAAAATATAAATACTCTATTTTAAAAATTTAATTATTAAAACTTTAAATTTTAAAATTTAAAAATTTAAATACTAAATTTTAAAAATTTAATTTCAAAACTTTAAATTTTAAAATTTAAAAATTTGAATACTAAATTTTAATAATTTAAAAATTTAAATACTCAATTTTAAAAATTTAATTATTAAAACTTTAAATTTTAAAATTTAAAAATTTAAAAATTTAAAAATTTAAATACTAAATATTAAAAATTTAATTATTAAAACTTTAAATTTTAAAATTTAAAAATTTAAATTTTAAAATTTAAAAATTTAAATTTTAAAATTTAAAAATTTAAATACTAAATTTAAAAAATTTAATTATAAAAACTTTACATTTTAAAATTTAAAAATTTAAAAATTTAAATACTAAATTTTTAAAATTTAATTATTAAAACTTTAAATTTTAAAATTTAAAAATTTAAATGCTAAATTTTAAAAATTTAAATATTAAAACTTTATAATTTTAAAATTTAAAAATTTAAATAGTAAATTTTAAACTTTTAATTATTATAACGTTAAATTTTAAAATTTAAAAATTTAAATTTTAAAATTTAAAAATTTAAATTTTAAAATTTAAAAATTTAAATTTTAAAATTTAAAAATTTAAATTTTAAAATTTAAAAATTTAAATTTTAAAATTTAAAAATTTAAATACTAAATTTTAAAAATTTAATTTCAAAACTTTAAATTTAAAAATTTAAAAATTTAAATACTAAATTTTAATAATTTAAAAATTTAAATACTCAATTTTAAAAATTTAATTATTAAAACTTTAAATTTTAAAATTTAAAAATTTAAAAATTTAAATACTAAATTTAAAAAATTTAATTATAAAAACTTTAAATTTTAAAATTTAAAAATTTAAAAATTTAAAAATTTAAATACTAAATTTTAAAAATTTAATTATTAAAACTTTAAATTTTAAAATTTAAAACTTTAAATTTTAAAATTTAAAAATTTAAATACTAAATTTTAAAAATTTAATTATTAAAATTTTAAATTTTAAAATTTAAAAATTTAAAAATTTAAATACTAAATTTTAAATTATTTATTAAAATTTTAAATTTTAAAATTTAAAAATTTAAATACTAAATTTTAAAAATTTAATTATTAAAACTTTAACTTTTAAAATTTAAAAATTTAAATACTAAATTTTAAAAATTTAATTATTAAAACTTTAAATTTTAAAATTTAAAAATTTAAATACTAAATTTTAAAAATTTGAATATTAAAACTTTAAATTTTAAAATTTAAAAATTTAAATTTTAAAATTTAAAAATTTAAATTTTAAAATTTAAAAATTTAAATACTAAATTTTAAAAATTTAATTTCAAAACTTTAAATTTTAAAATTTAAAAATTTAAATACTAAATTTTAATAATTTAAAAATTTAAATACTCAATTTTAAAAATTTAATTATTAAAACTTTAAATTTTAAAATTTAAAAATTTAAAAATTTAAATACTAAATATTAAAAATTTAATTATTAAAACTTTAAATTTTAAAATTTAAAAATTTAAATTTTAAAATTTAAAAATTTAAATTTTAAAATTTAAAAATTTAAATACTAAATTTAAAAAATTTAATTATAAAAACTTTAAATTTAAAAATTTAAAAATTTAAAAATTTAAATACTAAATATTAAAAATTTAATTATTAAAACTTTAAATTTTAAAATTTAAAAATTTAAATTTTAAAATTTAAAAATTTAAATTTTAAAATTTAAAAATTTAAATTTTAAAATACTAAATTTAAAAAATTTAATTATAAAAACTTTAAATTTTAAAATTTTAAAATTTAAAAATTTAAAAATTTAAATACTAAATTTTAAAAATTTAATTATTAAAACTTTAAATTTTAAAATTTAAAAATTTAAATACTAAATTTTAAAAATTTAATTATTAAAACTTTAAATTTTAAAATTTAAAAATTTAAATACTAAATTTTAAAAATTTAAATATTAAAACTTTAAATTTTAAAATTTAATAATTTAAATATTAAATTTTAAAAATTTGAATATTAAAACTTTAAATTTTAAAATTTAAAGGTTTAAATACTAAATTTTAAAAATTTAATTATTAAAACGTTATTTTAAATTTAAAATTTAAATTTAAATTTAAAATTTAAAATTTAAATTTTAAAATTTAAAAATTTAAATACTAAATTTTAATAATTTAAAAATATAAATACTCAATTTTAAAAATTTAATTATTAAAACTTTAAATTTAAAAATTTAAAAATTTAAATTTTAAAATTTAAAAATTTAAATACTAAATTTTAAAAATTTAAATTTTAAAACTTTAAATTTTAAAATTTAAAAATTTTAATATTAAATTATAAAAATTTGAATATTAAAACTTTAAATTTTAAAATTTAAAAGTTTAAATACTAAATTTTAAAAATTTAATTATTAAAACGTTATTTTAAATTTAAAATTTAAATTTAAATTTAAAATTTAAAATTTAAATTTTAAAATTTAAAAATTTAAATACTAAATTTTAATAATTTAAAAATATAAATACTCAATTGTAAAAATTTAATTATTAAAACTTTAAATTTTAAAATTTAAAAATTTAAATACTAAATTTTAAAAATTTAATTTCAAAACTTTAAATTTTAAAATTTAAAAATTTGAATACTAAATTTTAATAATTTAAAAATTTAAATACTCAATTTTAAAAATTTAATTATTAAAACTTTAAATTTTAAAATTTAAAAATTTAAAAATTTAAAAATTTAAATACTAAATATTAAAAATTTAATTATTAAAACTTTAAATTTTAAAATTTAAAAATTTAAATTTTAAAATTTAAAAATTTAAATTTTAAAATTTAAAAATTTAAATACTAAATTTAAAAAATTTAATTATAAAAACTTTACATTTTAAAATTTAAAAATTTAAAAATTTAAATACTAAATTTTTAAAATTTAATTATTAAAACTTTAAATTTTAAAATTTAAAAATTTAAATTTTAAAATTTAAAAATTTAAATACTAAATTTTAAAAATTTAAATATTAAAACTTTAAATTTTAAAATTTAATAATTTAAATATTAAATTTTAAAAATTTGAATATTAAAACTTTAAATTTTAAAATTTAAAAGTTTAAATACTAAATTTTAAAAATTTAATTATTAAAACGTTATTTTAAATTTAAAATTTAAATTTAAATTTAAATTTAAAATTTAAAATTTAAATTTTAAAATTTAAAAATTTAAATACTAAATTTTAATAATTTAATAATATAAATACTCAATTTTAAAAATTTAATTATTAAAACTTTAAATTTAAAAATTTAAAAATTTAAATTTTAAAATTTAAAAATTTAAATACTAAATTTTAAAAATTTAAATTTTAAAACTTTAAATTTTAAAATTTAAAAATTTTAATATTAAATTTTAAAAATTTGAATATTAAAACTTTAAATTTTAAAATTTAAAAGTTTAAATACTAAATTTTAAAAATTTAATTATTAAAACGTTATTTTAAATTTAAAATTTAAATTTAAATTTAAAATTTAAAATTTAAATTTTAAAATTTAAAAATTTAAATACTAAATTTTAATAATTTAAAAATATAAATACTCAATTTTAAAAATTTAATTATTAAAACTTTAAATTTTAAAATTTAAAAATTTAAATACTAAATTTTAAAAATTTAATTTCAAAACTTTAAATTTTAAAATTTAAAAATTTGAATACTAAATTTTAATAATTTAAAAATTTAAATACTCAATTTTAAAAATTTAATTATTAAAACTTTAAATTTTAAAATTTAAAAATTTAAAAATTTAAAAATTTAAATACTAAATATTAAAAATTTAATTATTAAAACTTTAAATTTTAAAATTTAAAAATTTAAATTTTAAAATTTAAAAATTTAAATTTTAAAATTTAAAAATTTAAATACTAAATTTAAAAAATTTAATTATAAAAACTTTACATTTTAAAATTTAAAAATTTAAAAATTTAAATACTAAATTTTTAAAATTTAATTATTAAAACTTTAAATTTTAAAATTTAAAAATTTAAATGCTAAATTTTAAAAATTTAAATATTAAAACTTTATAATTTTAAAATTTAAAAATTTAAATAGTAAATTTTAAACTTTTAATTATTATAACGTTAAATTTTAAAATTTAAAAATTTAAATTTTAAAATTTAAAAATTTAAATTTTAAAATTTAAAAATTTAAATTTTAAAATTTAAAAATTTAAATTTTAAAATTTAAAAATTTAAATACTAAATTTTAAAAATTTAATTTCAAAACTTTAAATTTAAAAATTTAAAAATTTAAATACTAAATTTTAATAATTTAAAAATTTAAATACTCAATTTTAAAAATTTAATTATTAAAACTTTAAATTTTAAAATTTAAAAATTTAAAAATTTAAATACTAAATTTAAAAAATTTAATTATAAAAACTTTAAATTTTAAAATTTAAAAATTTAAAAATTTAAAAATTTAAATACTAAATTTTAAAAATTTAATTATTAAAACTTTAAATTTTAAAATTTAAAACTTTAAATTTTAAAATTTAAAAATTTAAATACTAAATTTTAAAAATTTAATTATTAAAATTTTAAATTTTAAAATTTAAAAATTTAAAAATTTAAATACTAAATTTTAAATTATTTATTAAAATTTTAAATTTTAAAATTTAAAAATTTAAATACTAAATTTTAAAAATTTAATTATTAAAACTTTAACTTTTAAAATTTAAAAATTTAAATACTAAATTTTAAAAATTTAATTATTAAAACTTTAAATTTTAAAATTTAAAAATTTAAATACTAAATTTTAAAAATTTGAATATTAAAACTTTAAATTTTAAAATTTAAAAATTTAAATTTTAAAATTTAAAAATTTAAATTTTAAAATTTAAAAATTTAAATACTAAATTTTAAAAATTTAATTTCAAAACTTTAAATTTTAAAATTTAAAAATTTAAATACTAAATTTTAATAATTTAAAAATTTAAATACTCAATTTTAAAAATTTAATTATTAAAACTTTAAATTTTAAAATTTAAAAATTTAAAAATTTAAATACTAAATATTAAAAATTTAATTATTAAAACTTTAAATTTTAAAATTTAAAAATTTAAATTTTAAAATTTAAAAATTTAAATTTTAAAATTTAAAAATTTAAATACTAAATTTAAAAAATTTAATTATAAAAACTTTAAATTTAAAAATTTAAAAATTTAAAAATTTAAATACTAAATATTAAAAATTTAATTATTAAAACTTTAAATTTTAAAATTTAAAAATTTAAATTTTAAAATTTAAAAATTTAAATTTTAAAATTTAAAAATTTAAATTTTAAAATACTAAATTTAAAAAATTTAATTATAAAAACTTTAAATTTTAAAATTTTAAAATTTAAAAATTTAAAAATTTAAATACTAAATTTTAAAAATTTAATTATTAAAACTTTAAATTTTAAAATTTAAAAATTTAAATACTAAATTTTAAAAATTTAATTATTAAAACTTTAAATTTTAAAATTTAAAAATTTAAATACTAAATTTTAAAAATTTAAATATTAAAACTTTAAATTTTAAAATTTAATAATTTAAATATTAAATTTTAAAAATTTGAATATTAAAACTTTAAATTTTAAAATTTAAAGGTTTAAATACTAAATTTTAAAAATTTAATTATTAAAACGTTATTTTAAATTTAAAATTTAAATTTAAATTTAAAATTTAAAATTTAAAATTTAAATTTTAAAATTTAAAAATTTAAATACTAAATTTTAATAATTTAAAAATATAAATACTCAATTTTAAAAATTTAATTATTAAAACTTTAAATTTAAAAATTTAAAAATTTAAATTTTAAAATTTAAAAATTTAAATACTAAATTTTAAAAATTTAAATTTTAAAACTTTAAATTTTAAAATTTAAAAATTTTAATATTAAATTTTAAAAATTTGAATATTAAAACTTTAAATTTTAAAATTTAAAAGTTTAAATACTAAATTTTAAAAATTTAATTATTAAAACGTTATTTTAAATTTAAAATTTAAATTTAAATTTAAAATTTAAAATTTAAATTTTAAAATTTAAAAATTTAAATACTAAATTTTAATAATTTAAAAATATAAATACTCAATTGTAAAAATTTAATTATTAAAACTTTAAATTTTAAAATTTAAAAATTTAAATACTAAATTTTAAAAATTTAATTTCAAAACTTTAAATTTTAAAATTTAAAAATTTGAATACTAAATTTTAATAATTTAAAAATTTAAATACTCAATTTTAAAAATTTAATTATTAAAACTTTAAATTTTAAAATTTAAAAATTTAAAAATTTAAAAATTTAAATACTAAATATTAAAAATTTAATTATTAAAACTTTAAATTTTAATATTTAAAAATTTAAATTTTAAAATTTAAAAATTTAAATTTTAAAATTTAAAAATTTAAATTTTAAAATTTAAAAATTTAAATACTAAATTTAAAAAATTTAATTATAAAAACTTTAAATTTAAAAATTTAAAAATTTAAAAATTTAAATACTAAATATTAAAAATTTAATTATTAAAACTTTAAATTTTAAAATTTAAAAATTTAAATTTTAAAATTTAAAAATTTAAATTTTAAAATTTAAAAATTTAAATTTTAAAATACTAAATTTAAAAAATTTAATTATAAAAACTTTAAATTTTAAAATTTTAAAATTTAAAAATTTAAAAATTTAAATACTAAATTTTAAAAATTTAATTATTAAAACTTTAAATTTTAAAATTTAAAAATTTAAATACTAAATTTTAAAAATTTAATTATTAAAACTTTAAATTTTAAAATTTAAAAATTTAAATACTAAATTTTAAAAATTTAAATATTAAAACTTTAAATTTTAAAATTTAATAATTTAAATATTAAATTTTAAAAATTTGAATATTAAAACTTTAAATTTTAAAATTTAAAGGTTTAAATACTAAATTTTAAAAATTTAATTATTAAAACGTTATTTTAAATTTAAAATTTAAATTTAAATTTAAAATTTAAAATTTAAATTTTAAAATTTAAAAATTTAAATACTAAATTTTAATAATTTAAAAATATAAATACTCAATTTTAAAAATTTAATTATTAAAACTTTAAATTTAAAAATTTAAAAATTTAAATTTTAAAATTTAAAAATTTAAATACTAAATTTTAAAAATTTAAATTTTAAAACTTTAAATTTTAAAATTTAAAAATTTTAATATTAAATTTTAAAAATTTGAATATTAAAACTTTAAATTTTAAAATTTAAAAGTTTAAATACTAAATTTTAAAAATTTAATTATTAAAACGTTATTTTAAATTTAAAATTTAAATTTAAATTTAAAATTTAAAATTTAAATTTTAAAATTTAAAAATTTAAATACTAAATTTTAATAATTTAAAAATATAAATACTCAATTGTAAAAATTTAATTATTAAAACTTTAAATTTTAAAATTTAAAAATTTAAATACTAAATTTTAAAAATTTAATTTCAAAACTTTAAATTTTAAAATTTTAAAATTTGAATACTAAATTTTAATAATTTAAAAATTTAAATACTCAATTTTAAAAATTTAATTATTAAAACTTTAAATTTTAAAATTTAAAAATTTAAAAATTTAAAAATTTAAATACTAAATATTAAAAATTTAATTATTAAAACTTTAAATTTTAATATTTAAAAATTTAAATTTTAAAATTTAAAAATTTAAATTTTAAAATTTAAAAATTTAAATACTAAATTTAAAAAATTTAATTATAAAAACTTTAAATTTAAAAATTTAAAAATTTAAAAATTTAAATACTAAATATTAAAAATTTAATTATTAAAACTTTAAATTTTAAAATTTAAAAATTTAAATTTTAAAATTTAAAAATTTAAATTTTAAAATTTAAAAATTTAAATTTTAAAATACTAAATTTAAAAAATTTAATTATAAAAACTTTAAATTTTAAAATTTTAAAATTTAAAAATTTAAAAATTTAAATACTAAATTTTAAAAATTTAATTATTAAAACTTTAAATTTTAAAATTTAAAAATTTAAATACTAAATTTTAAAAATTTAATTATTAAAACTTTAAATTTTAAAATTTAAAAATTTAAATACTAAATTTTAAAAATTTAAATATTAAAACTTTAAATTTTAAAATTTAATAATTTAAATATTAAATTTTAAAAATTTGAATATTAAAACTTTAAATTTTAAAATTTAAAGGTTTAAATACTAAATTTTAAAAATTTAATTATTAAAACGTTATTTTAAATTTAAAATTTAAATTTAAATTTAAAATTTAAAATTTAAATTTTAAAATTTAAAAATTTAAATACTAAATTTTAATAATTTAAAAATATAAATACTCAATTTTAAAAATTTAATTATTAAAACTTTAAATTTAAAAATTTAAAAATTTAAATTTTAAAATTTAAAAATTTAAATACTAAATTTTAAAAATTTAAATTTTAAAACTTTAAATTTTAAAATTTAAAAATTTTAATATTAAATTTTAAAAATTTGAATATTAAAACTTTAAATTTTAAAATTTAAAAGTTTAAATACTAAATTTTAAAAATTTAATTATTAAAACGTTATTTTAAATTTAAAATTTAAATTTAAATTTAAAATTTAAAATTTAAATTTTAAAATTTAAAAATTTAAATACTAAATTTTAATAATTTAAAAATATAAATACTCAATTGTAAAAATTTAATTATTAAAACTTTAAATTTTAAAATTTAAAAATTTAAATACTAAATTTTAAAAATTTAATTTCAAAACTTTAAATTTTAAAATTTAAAAATTTGAATACTAAATTTTAATAATTTAAAAATTTAAATACTCAATTTTAAAAATTTAATTATTAAAACTTTAAATTTTAAAATTTAAAAATTTAAAAATTTAAAAATTTAAATACTAAATATTAAAAATTTAATTATTAAAACTTTAAATTTTAAAATTTAAAAATTTAAATTTTAAAATTTAAAAATTTAAATTTTAAAATTTAAAAATTTAAATACTAAATTTAAAAAATTTAATTATAAAAACTTTACATTTTAAAATTTTAAAATTTAAAAATTTAAATACTAAATTTTTAAAATTTAATTATTAAAACTTTAAATTTTAAAATTTAAAAATTTAAATTTTAAAATTTAAAAATTTAAATACTAAATTTTAAAAATTTAAATATTAAAACTTTAAATTTTAAAATTTAATAATTTAAATATTAAATTTTAAAAATTTGAATATTAAAACTTTAAATTTTAAAATTTAAAAGTTTAAATACTAAATTTTAAAAATTTAATTATTAAAACGTTATTTTAAATTTAAAATTTAAATTTAAATTTAAAATTTAAAATTTAAATTTTAAAATTTAAAAATTTAAATACTAAATTTTAATAATTTAAAAATATAAATACTCAATTTTAAAAATTTAATTATTAAAACTTTAAATTTAAAAATTTAAAAATTTAAATTTTAAAATTTAAAAATTTAAATACTAAATTTTAAAAATTTAAATTTTAAAACTTTAAATTTTAAAATTTAAAAATTTTAATATTAAATTTTAAAAATTTGAATATTAAAACTTTAAATTTTAAAATTTAAAAGTTTAAATACTAAATTTTAAAAATTTAATTATTAAAACGTTATTTTAAATTTAAAATTTAAATTTAAATTTAAAATTTAAAATTTAAATTTTAAAATTTAAAAATTTAAATACTAAATTTTAATAATTTAAAAATATAAATACTCAATTTTAAAAATTTAATTATTAAAACTTTAAATTTTAAAATTTAAAAATTTAAATACTAAATTTTAAAAATTTAATTTCAAAACTTTAAATTTTAAAATTTAAAAATTTGAATACTAAATTTTAATAATTTAAAAATTTAAAAATTTAAAAATTTAAATACTAAATATTAAAAATTTAATTATTAAAACTTTAAATTTTAAAATTTAAAAATTTAAATTTTAAAATTTAAAAATTTAAATTTTAAAATTTAAAAATTTAAATACTAAATTTAAAAAATTTAATTATAAAAACTTTACATTTTAAAATTTAAAAATTTAAAAATTTAAATACTAAATTTTTAAAATTTAATTATTAATACTTTAAATTTTAAAATTTAAAAATTTAAATGCTAAATTTTAAAAATTTAAATATTAAAACTTTAAATTTTAAAATTTAAAAATTTAAATAGTAAATTTTAAACTTTTAATTATTATAACGTTAAATTTTAAAATTTAAAAATTTAAATTTTAAAATTTAAAAATTTAAATTTTAAAATTTAAATATTTAAATTTTAAAATTTAAAAATTTAAATTTTAAAATTTAAAAATTTAAATACTAAATTTTAAAAATTTAATTTCAAAACTTTAAATTTAAAAATTTAAAAATTTAAATACTAAATTTTAATAATTTAAAAATTTAAATACTCAATTTTAAAAATTTAATTATTAAAACTTTAAATTTTAAAATTTAAAAATTTAAAAATTTAAATACTAAATTTAAAAAATTTAATTATAAAAACTTTAAATTTTAAAATTTAAAAATTTAAAAATTTAAATACTAAATTTTAAAAATTTAATTATTAAAACTTTAAATTTTAAAATTTAAAACTTTAAATTTTAAAATTTAAAAATTTAAATACTAAATTTTAAAAATTTAATTATTAAAATTTTAAATTTTAAAATTTAAAAATTTAAAAATTTAAATACTAAATTTTAAATTATTTATTAAAATTTTAAATTTTAAAATTTAAAAATTTAAATACTAAATTTTAAAAATTTAATTATTAAAACTTTAACTTTTAAAATTTAAAAATTTAAATACTAAATTTTAAAAATTTAATTATTAAAACTTTAAATTTTAAAATTTAAAAATTTAAATACTAAATTTTAAAAATTTGAATATTAAAACTTTAAATTTTAAAATTTAAAAATTTAAATTTTAAAATTTAAAAATTTAAATTTTAAAATTTATAAATTTAAATACTAAATTTTAAAAATTTAATTTCAAAACTTTAAATTTTAAAATTTAAAAATTTAAATACTAAATTTTAATAATTTAAAAATTTAAATACTCAATTTTAAAAATTTAATTATTAAAACTTTAAATTTTAAAATTTAAAAATTTAAATACTAAATTTTAAAAATTTAATTATTAAAACTTTAAATTTTAAAATTTAAAAATTTAAATACTAAATTTTAAAAATTTAAATATTAAAACATTAAATTTTAAAATTTAAAAATTTAAATATTAAATTTTAAAAATTTGAATATTAAAACTTTAAATTTTAAAATTTAAAAGTTTAAATACTAAATTTTAAAAATTTAATTATTAAAACGTTATTTTAAATTTAAAATTTAAATTTAAATTTAAAATTTAAAATTTAAATTTTAAAATTTAAAAATTTAAATACTAAATTTTAATAATTTAAAAATATAAATACTCAATTTTAAAAATTTAATTATTAAAACTTTAAATTTAAAAATTTAAAAATTTAAATTTTAAAATTTAAAAATTTAAATTTTAAAATTTAAAAATTTAAATACTAAATTTTAAAAATTTAAATATTAAAACATTAAATTTTAAAATTTAAAAATTTAAATATTAAATTTTAAAAATTTGAATATTAAAACTTTAAATTTTAAAATTTAAAAGTTTAAATACTAAATTTTAAAAATTTAATTATTAAAACGTTATTTTAAATTTAAAATTTAAAATTTAAATTTTAAAATTTAAAAATTTAAATACTAAATTTTAATAATTTAAAAATATAAATACTCAATTTTAAAAATTTAATTATTAAAACTTTAAATTTTAAAATTTAAAAATTTAAATACTAAATTTTAAAAATTTAATTTCAAAACTTTAAATTTTAAAATTTAAAAATTTGAATACTAAATTTTAATAATTTAAAAATTTAAATACTCAATTTTAAAAATTTAATTATTAAAACTTTAAATTTTAAAATTTAAAAATTTAAAAATTTAAAAATTTAAATACTAAATATTAAAAATTTAATTATTAAAACTTTAAATTTTAAAATTTTAAAATTTAAAAATTTAAATTTTAAAATTTAAAAATTTAAATACTAAATTTAAAAAATTTAATTATAAAAACTTTACATTTTAAAATTTAAAAATTTAAAAATTTAAATACTAAATTTTAAAAATTTAATTATTAAAACTTTAAATTTTAAAATTTAAAAATTTAAATGCTAAATTTTAAAAATTTAAATATTAAAACTTTAAATTTTAAAATTTAAAAATTTAAATAGTAAATTTTAAACTTTTAATTATTATAACGTTAAATTTTAAAATTTAAAAATTTAAATTTTAAAATTTAAAAATTTAAATTTTAAAATTTAAAAATTTAAAAATTTAAATACTAAATTTAAAAAATTTAATTATAAAAACTTTAAATTTTAAAATTTAAAAATTTAAAAATTTAAATACTAAATTTTAAAATTTTAATTATTAAAACTTTAAATTTTAAAATTTAAAAATTTAAATACTAAATTTTAAAAATTTAAATATTAAAACTTTAAATTTTAAAATTTAAAAATTTAAAAATTTAAATATTAAATATTAAAAATTTAATTATTAAAACTTTAAATTTTAAAATTTAAAAATTTAAATTTTAAAATTTAAAAATTTAAATTTTAAAATTTAAAAATTTAAATACTAAATTTAAAAAATTTAATTATAAAAACTTTAAATTTTAAAATTTAAAAATTTAAAAATTTAAATACTAAATTTTAAAAATTTAATTATTAAAACTTTAAATTTTAAAATTTAAAAATTTAAATACTAAATTTTAAAAATTTAAGTATTAAAACTTTAAATTTTAAAATTTTAAAATTTAAAAATTTAAAAATTTAAATATTAAATATTAAAAATTTAATTATTAAAACTTTAAATTTTAAAATTTAAAAATTTAAATTTTAAAATTTAAAAATTTAAACTTTAAAATTTAAAAATTTAAATACTAAATTTAAAAAATTTAATTATAAAAACTTTAAATTTTAAAATTTAAAAATTTAAAAATTTAAATACTAAATTTTAAAAATTTAATTATTAAAACTTTAAATTTTAAAATTTAAAAATTTAAATACTAAATTTTAAAAATTTAAATATTAAAACTTTAAATTTTAAAATTTAATAATTTAAATATTAAATTTTAAAAATTTGAATATTAAAACTTTAAATTTTAAAATTTAAAAATTTAAATACTAAATTTTAAAAATTTAATTATTAAAACGTTAAATTTTAAAATTTAAAAATTTAAATTTTAAAATTTAAAAATTTAAATTTTAAAATTTAAAAATTTAAATTTTAAAATTTAAAAATTTAAATTTTAAAATTTAAAAATTTAAATACTAAATTTTAATAATTTAAAAATATAAATACTCAATTTTAAAAATTTAATTATTAAAACTTTAAATTTAAAAATTTAAAAATTTAAATTTTAAAATTTAAAAATTTAAAATTTAAAACTTTAAATTTTAAAATTTAAAAATTTAAATACTAAATTTTAAAAATTTAATTTCAAAACTTTAAATTTTAAAATTTAAAAATTTAAATACTAAATTTTAATAATTTAAAAATTTAAATAATCAATTTTAAAAATTTAATTATTAAAACTATAAATTTTAAAATTTAAAAATTTAAATATTTAAATACTAAATATTAAAAATTTAATTATTAAAACTTTAAATTTTAAAATTTAAAAATTTAAATACTAAATTTTAAAAATTTAAATATTAAAACTTTAAATTTTAAAATTTAAAAATTTAAATACCAAATTTTAAACATTTAATTATTAAAACGTTAAATTATAAAATTTAAAAATTTAAATTTTAAAATTTAAAAATTTAAATTTTAAAATTTAAAAATTTAAATTTTAAAATTTAAAAATTTAAATACTAAATTTTAAAAATTTAATTTCAAAACTTTAAATTTTAAAATTTAAAAATTTAAATACTAAATTTTAATAATTTAAAAATATAAATACTCAATTTTAAAAATTTAATTATTAAAACTTTAAATTTTAAAATTTAAAAATTTAAAAATTTAAATACTAAATTTTAATAATTTAATTATTAAAACTTTAAATTTTAAAATTTAAAAATTTAAATACTAAATTTTAAAAATTTAAATATTAAAACTTTAAATTTTAAAATTTAAAAATTTAAAAATTTAAATATTAAATATTAAAAATTTAATTATTAAAACTTTAAATATTAAAATTTAAAAATTTAAATTTTAAAATTTAAAAATTTAAATTTTAAAATTTAAAAATTTAAATACTAAATTTAAAAAATTTAATTATAAAAACTTTAAATTTTAAAATTTAAAAATTTAAAAATTTAAATACTAAATTTTAAAAATTTAATTATTAAAACTTTAAATTTTAAAATTTAAAAATTTAAATACTAAATTTTAAAAATTTAAATATTAAAACTTTAAATTTTAAAATTTAAAAATTTAAATACTAAATTTTAAACATTTAATTATTAAAACGTTAAATTTTAAAATTTAAAAATTTAAATTTTAAAATTTAAAAATTTAAATTTTAAAATTTAAAAATTTAAATACTAAATTTTAAAAATTTAATTTCAAAACTTTAAATTTTAAAATTTGAAAATTTAAATACTAAATTTTAATAATTTAAAAATTTAAATACTCAATTTTAAAAATTTAATTATTAAAACTTTAAATTTTAAAATTTAAAAATTTAAAAATTTAAATACTAAATTTTAAAAATTTAATTATTAAAACTTTAAATTTTAAAATTTAAAAATTTAAATTTTAAAATTTAAAAATTTAAATACTAAATTTAAAAAATTTAATTATAAAAACTTTAAATTTTAAAATTTAAAAATTTAAATTTTAAAATTTAAAAATTTAAATTTTAAAATTTAAAAATTTAAATTTTAAAATTTAAAAATTTAAATTTTAAAATTTAAAAATTTAAATTTTAAAATTTAAAAATTTAAATTTTAAAATTTAAAAATTTAAATTTGAATATTTAAAAATTTAAATTTTAAAATTTAAAAATTTAAATACTAAATTTTAAAAATTTAATTATTAAAACTTTAAATTTTAAAATTTAAAAATTTAAAAATTTAACAATTTAAATACTAAATTTTAAAAATTTATTTATTAAAACTTTAAATTTTAAAATTTAAAAATTTAAATATTAAATATTAAAAATTTGAATATTAAAACTTTAAATTTTAAAATTTAAAAATTTAAATACTAAATTTTAAAAATTTAATTATTAAAACGTTAAATTTTAAAATTTAAAAATTTAAATTTTAAAATTTAAAAATTTAAATACAAAATATTAAAAATTTAATTATTAATACTTTAAATTTTAAAATTTAAAAATTTAAATTTTAAAATTTAAAAATTTAAATTTTAAAATTTAAAAATTTAAATACTAAATTTAAAAAATTTAATTATAAAAACTTTAAATTTTAAAATTTAAAAATTTAAAAATTTAAAAATTTAAATACTAAATTTTAAAAATTTAATTATTAAAACTTTAAATTTTAAAATTTAAAAATTTAAATACTAAATTTTAAAAATTTAAATATTAAAACTTTAAATTTTAAAATTTAAAAATTTAAATACTAAATTTTAAACATTTAATTATTAAAACGTTAAATTTTAAAATTTAAAAATTTAAATTTTAAAATTTAAAAATTTAAATTTTAAAATTTAAAAATTTAAATACTAAATTTTAAAAATTTAATTTCAAAACTTTAAATTTTAAAATTTGAAAATTTAAATACTAAATTTTAATAATTTAAAAATTTAAATACTCAATTTTAAAAATTTAATTATTAAAACTTTAAATTTTAAAATTTAAAAATTTAAAAATTTAAATACTAAATATTAAAAATTTAATTATTAAAACTTTAAATTTTAAAATTTAAAAATTTAAATACTAAATTTAAAAAATTTAATTATAAAAATTTTAAATTTTAAAATTTAAAATTTTAAAAATTTAAATATTAAAACTTTAAATTTTAAAATTTAAAAATTTAAATAGTAAATTTTAAACATTTAATTATTAAAACGTTAAATTTTAAAATTTAAAAATTTAAATTTTAAAATTTAAAAATTTAAATTTTAAAATTTAAAAATTTAAATTTTAAAATTTAAAAATTTAAATTTTAAAATTTAAAAATTTAAATTTGAATATTTAAAAATTTAAATTTTTAAAATTTAAAAATTTAAATACTAAATTTTAAAAATTTAATTATTAAAACTTTAAATTTTAAAATTTAAAAATTTAAAAATTTAAATATTAAATTTTAAAAATTTATTTATTAAAATTTTAAATTTTAAAATTTAAAAATTTAAATACTAAATTTTAAAAATTTAATTATTAAAACTTTAAATTTTAAAATTTAAAAATTTAAAAATTTAAATACTAAATATTAAAAATTTAATTATTAAAACTTTAAATTTTAAAATTTAAAAATTTAAATTTTAAAATTTAAAAATTTAAATATTAAAATTTAAAAATTTAAATACTAAATTTAAAAAATTTAATTATAAAAACTTTAAATTTTAAAATTTAAAAATTTAAAAATTTAAATACTAAATTTTAAAAATTTAATTATTAAAACTTTAAATTTTAAAATTTAAAAATTTAAATACTAAATTTTAAAAATTTAAATATTAAAACTTTAAATTTTAAAATTTAAAAATTTAAATATTAAATTTTAAAAATTTGAATATTAAAATTTTAAATTTTAAAATTTAAAAATTTAAATACTAAATTTTTAAAATTGAATTATTAAAATTTTAAATTTTAAAATTTAAAAATTTAAATTTTAAAATTTAAAAATTTAAATTTTAAAATTTAAAAATTTAAATTTTAAAATTTATAAATTTAAATTTTAAAATTTAAAAATTTAAATTTTAAAATTTAAAAATTTAAATTTTAAAATTTAAAAATTTAAATTTGAATATTTAAAAATTTAAATTTTAAAATTTAAAAATTTAAATACTAAATTTTAAAAATTTAATTATTAAAACTTTAAATTTTAAAATTTAAAAATTTAAAAATTTAAATACTAAATTTTAAATTATTTATTAAAATTTTAAATTTTAAAATTTAAAAATTTAAATACTAAATTTTAAAAATTTAATTATTAAAACTTTAAATTTTAAAATTTAAAAATTTAAATACTAAATTTTAAAAATTTGAATATTAAAACTTTAAATTTTAAAATTTAAAAATTTAAATTTTAAAATTTAAAAATTTAAATTTTAAAATTTAAAAATTTAAATACTAAATTTTAAAAATTTAATTTCAAAACTTTAAATTTTAAAATTTAAAAATTTAAATACTAAATTTTAATAATTTAAAAATTTAAATACTCAATTTTAAAAATTTAATTATTAAAACTTTAAATTTTAAAATTTAAAAATTTAAATACTAAATTTTAAAAATTTGAATATTAAAACTTTAAATTTTAAAATTTAAAAATTTAAATTTTAAAATTTAAAAATTTAAATTTTAAAATTTAAAAATTTAAATACTAAATTTTAAAAATTTAATTTCAAAACTTTAAATTTTAAAATTTAAAAATTTAAATACTAAATTTTAATAATTTAAAAATTTAAATACTCAATTTTAAAAATTTAATTATTAAAACTTTAAATTTTAAAATTTAAAAATTTAAAAATTTAAATACTAAATTTTAATAATTTAATTATTAAAACTTTAAATTTTAAAATTTAAAAATTTAAATACTAAATTTTAAAAATTTAAATATTAAAACTTTAAATTTTAAAATTTAAAAATTTAAAAATTTAAATATTAAATATTAAAAATTTAATTATTAAAACTTTAAATATTAAAATTTAAAAATTTAAATTTTAAAATTTAAAAATTTAAATTTTAAAATTTAAAAATTTAAATACTAAATTTAAAAAATTTAATTATAAAAACTTTAAATTTTAAAATTTAAAAATTTAAAAATTTAAATACTAAATTTTAAAAATTTAATTATTAAAACTTTAAATTTTAAAATTTAAAAATTTAAATACTAAATTTTAAAAATTTAAATATTAAAACTTTAAATTTTAAAATTTAAAAATTTAAATACTAAATTTTAAACATTTAATTATTAAAACGTTAAATTTTAAAATTTAAAAATTTAAATTTTAAAATTTAAAAATTTAAATTTTAAAATTTAAAAATTTAAATACTAAATTTTAAAAATTTAATTTCAAAACTTTAAATTTTAAAATTTGAAAATTTAAATACTAAATTTTAATAATTTAAAAATTTAAATACTCAATTTTAAAAATTTAATTATTAAAACTTTAAATTTTAAAATTTAAAAATTTAAAAATTTAAATACTAAATTTTAAAAATTTAATTATTAAAACTTTAAATTTTAAAATTTAAAAATTTAAATTTTAAAATTTAAAAATTTAAATACTAAATTTAAAAAATTTAATTATAAAAACTTTAAATTTTAAAATTTAAAAATTTAAATTTTAAAATTTAAAAATTTAAATTTTAAAATTTAAAAATTTAAATTTTAAAATTTAAAAATTTAAATTTTAAAATTTAAAAATTTAAATTTTAAAATTTAAAAATTTAAATTTTAAAATTTAAAAATTTAAATTTTAAAATTTAAAAATTTAAATTTGAATATTTAAAAATTTAAATTTTAAAATTTAAAAATTTAAATACTAAATTTTAAAAATTTAATTATTAAAACTTTAAATTTTAAAATTTAAAAATTTAAAAATTTAACAATTTAAATACTAAATTTTAAAAATTTATTTATTAAAACTTTAAATTTTAAAATTTAAAAATTTAAATATTAAATATTAAAAATTTGAATATTAAAACTTTAAATTTTAAAATTTAAAAATTTAAATACTAAATTTTAAAAATTTAATTATTAAAACGTTAAATTTTAAAATTTAAAAATTTAAATTTTAAAATTTAAAAATTTAAATACAAAATATTAAAAATTTAATTATTAATACTTTAAATTTTAAAATTTAAAAATTTAAATTTTAAAATTTAAAAATTTAAATTTTAAAATTTAAAAATTTAAATACTAAATTTAAAAAATTTAATTATAAAAACTTTAAATTTTAAAATTTAAAAATTTAAAAATTTAAAAATTTAAATACTAAATTTTAAAAATTTAATTATTAAAACTTTAAATTTTAAAATTTAAAAATTTAAATACTAAATTTTAAAAATTTAAATATTAAAACTTTAAATTTTAAAATTTAAAAATTTAAATACTAAATTTTAAACATTTAATTATTAAAACGTTAAATTTTAAAATTTAAAAATTTAAATTTTAAAATTTAAAAATTTAAATTTTAAAATTTAAAAATTTAAATACTAAATTTTAAAAATTTAATTTCAAAACTTTAAATTTTAAAATTTGAAAATTTAAATACTAAATTTTAATAATTTAAAAATTTAAATACTCAATTTTAAAAATTTAATTATTAAAACTTTAAATTTTAAAATTTAAAAATTTAAAAATTTAAATACTAAATATTAAAAATTTAATTATTAAAACTTTAAATTTTAAAATTTAAAAATTTAAATTTTAAAATTTAAAAATTTAAATTTTAAAATTTAAAAATTTAAATACTAAATTTAAAAAATTTAATTATAAAAATTTTAAATTTTAAAATTTAAAATTTTAAAAATTTAAATATTAAAACTTTAAATTTTAAAATTTAAAAATTTAAATAGTAAATTTTAAACATTTAATTATTAAAACGTTAAATTTTAAAATTTAAAAATTTAAATTTTAAAATTTAAAAATTTAAATTTTAAAATTTAAAAATTTAAATTTTAAAATTTAAAAATTTAAATTTTAAAATTTAAAAATTTAAATTTGAATATTTAAAAATTTAAATTTTTAAAATTTAAAAATTTAAATACTAAATTTTAAAAATTTAATTATTAAAACTTTAAATTTTAAAATTTAAAAATTTAAAAATTTAAATATTAAATTTTAAAAATTTATTTATTAAAATTTTAAATTTTAAAATTTAAAAATTTAAATACTAAATTTTAAAAATTTAATTATTAAAACTTTAAATTTTAAAATTTAAAAATTTAAAAATTTAAATACTAAATATTAAAAATTTAATTATTAAAACTTTAAATTTTAAAATTTAAAAATTTAAATTTTAAAATTTAAAAATTTAAATATTAAAATTTAAAAATTTAAATACTAAATTTAAAAAATTTAATTATAAAAACTTTAAATTTTAAAATTTAAAAATTTAAAAATTTAAATACTAAATTTTAAAAATTTAATTATTAAAACTTTAAATTTTAAAATTTAAAAATTTAAATACTAAATTTTAAAAATTTAAATATTAAAACTTTAAATTTTAAAATTTAAAAATTTAAATATTAAATTTTAAAAATTTGAATATTAAAATTTTAAATTTTAAAATTTAAAAATTTAAATACTAAATTTTTAAAATTGAATTATTAAAATTTTAAATTTTAAAATTTAAAAATTTAAATTTTAAAATTTAAAAATTTAAATTTTAAAATTTAAAAATTTAAATTTTAAAATTTATAAATTTAAATTTTAAAATTTAAAAATTTAAATTTTAAAATTTAAAAATTTAAATTTTAAAATTTAAAAATTTAAATTTGAATATTTAAAAATTTAAATTTTAAAATTTAAAAATTTAAATACTAAATTTTAAAAATTTAATTATTAAAACTTTAAATTTTAAAATTTAAAAATTTAAAAATTTAAATACTAAATTTTAAATTATTTATTAAAATTTTAAATTTTAAAATTTAAAAATTTAAATACTAAATTTTAAAAATTTAATTATTAAAACTTTAAATTTTAAAATTTAAAAATTTAAATACTAAATTTTAAAAATTTGAATATTAAAACTTTAAATTTTAAAATTTAAAAATTTAAATTTTAAAATTTAAAAATTTAAATTTTAAAATTTAAAAATTTAAATACTAAATTTTAAAAATTTAATTTCAAAACTTTAAATTTTAAAATTTAAAAATTTAAATACTAAATTTTAATAATTTAAAAATTTAAATACTCAATTTTAAAAATTTAATTATTAAAACTTTAAATTTTAAAATTTAAAAATTTAAAAATTTAAATACTAAATATTAAAAATTTAATTATTAAAACTTTAAATTTTAAAATTTAAAAATTTAAATTTTAAAATTTAAAAATTTAAATTTTAAAATTTAAAAATTTAAATACTAAATTTAAAAAATTTAATTATAAAAACTTTAAATTTTAAAATTTAAAAATTTAAATTTTAAAATTTAAAAATTTAAATTTTAAAATTTAAAAATTTAAATTTTAAAATTTAAAAATTTAAATACTAAATTTAAAAAATTTAATTATAAAAACTTTAAATTTTAAAATTTAAAAATTTAAAAATTTAAATACTAAATTTTAAAAATTTAATTATTAAAACATTAAATTTTAAAATTTCAAAATTTAAATACTAAATTTTAAAAATTTAAATATTAAAACTTTAAATTTTAAAATTTAAAAATTTAAATACTAAATTTTAAACATTTAATTATTAAAACGTTAAATTTTAAAATTTAAAAATTTAAATTTTTAAATTTAAAAATTTAAATTTTAAAATTTAAAAATTTAAATTTTAAAATTTAAAAATTTAAATACTAAATTTTAAAAATTTAATTTCAAAACTTTAAATTTTAAAATTTGAAAATTTAAATACTAAATTTTAATAATTTAAAAATTTAAATACTCAATTTTAAAAATTTAATTATTAAAACTTTAAATTTTAAAATTTAAAAATTTAAAAATTTAAATACTATATATTAAAAATTTAATTATTAAAACTTTAAATTTTAAAATTTAAAAATTTAAATTTTAAAATTTAAAAATTTAAATACTAAATTTAAAAAATTTAATTATAAAAACTTTAAATTTTAAAATTTAAAAATTTAAAAATTTAAATATTAAAACTTTAAATTTTAAAATTTAAAAATTTAAATAGTAAATTTTAAACATTTAATTATTAAAACGTTATATTTTAAAATTTAAAAATTTAAATTTTAAAATTTAAAAATTTAAACTTTAAAATTTAAAAATTTAAATTTTAAAATTTAAAAATTTAAATTTTAAAATTTAAAAATTTAAATTTTAAAATTTAAAAATTTAAATTTGAATATTTAAAAATTTAAATTTTAAAATTTAAAAATTTAAATACTAAATTTTAAAAATTTAATTATTAAAACTTTAAATTTTAAAATTTAAAAATTTAAAAATTTAAATACTAAATATTAAAAATTTAATTATTAAAACTTTAAATTTTAAAATTTAAAAATTTAAATTTTAAAATTTAAAAATTTAAATTTTAAAATTTAAAAATTTAAATACTAAATTTAAAAAATTTAATTATAAAAACTTTAAATTTTAAAATTTAAAAATTTAAATTTTAAAATTTAAAAATTTAAATTTTAAAATTTAAAAATTTAAATTTTAAAATACTAAATTTAAAAAATTTAATTATAAAAACTTTAAATTTTAAAATTTAAAAATTTAAAAATTTAAATACTAAATTTTAAAAATTTAATTATTAAAACTTTAAATTTTAAAATTTAAAAATTTAAATACTAAATTTTAAAAATTTAAATATTAAAACTTTAAATTTTAAAATTTAAAAATTTAAATATTAAATTTTAAAAATTTGAATATTAAAACTTTAAATTTTAAAATTTAAAAATTTAAATTTTAAAATTTAAAAATTTAAAAATTTAAAAATTTAAATACAAAATATTAAAAATTTAATTATTAAAACTTTAAATTTTAAAATTTAAAAATTTAAATTTTAAAATTTAAAAATTTAAATTTTAAAATTTAAAAATTTAAATTTTAAAATTTAAAAATTTAAATACTAAATTTAAAAAATTTAATTATAAAAACTTTAAATTTTAAAATTTAAAAATTTAAAAATTTAAATACTAAATTTTAAAAATTTAATTATTAAAACTTTAAATTTTAAAATTTAAAAATTTAAATACTAAATTTTAAACATTTAATTATTAAAACGTTAAATTTTAAAATTTAAAAATTTAAATTTTAAAATTTAAAAATTTAAATTTTAAAATTTAAAAATTTAAATTTTAAAATTTAAAAATTTAAATTTTAAAATTTAAAAATTTAAATTTTAAAATTTAAAAATTTAAATACTAAATTTTAAAAATTTAATTTCAAAACTTTAAATTTTAAAATTTGAAAATTTAAATACTAAATTTTAATAATTTAAAAATTTAAATACTCAATTTTAAAAATTTAATTATTAAAACTTTAAATTTTAAAATTTAAAAATTTAAAAATTTAAATACTAAATATTAAAAATTTAATTATTAAAACTTTAAATTTTAAAATTTAAAAATTTAAAAATTTAAATACAAAATATTAAAAATTTAATTATTAAAACTTTAAATTTTAAAATTTAAAAATTTAATTTTTAAAATTTAAAAATTTAAATTTTAAAATTTAAAAATTTAAATACTAAATTTAAAAAATTTAATTATAAAAACTTTAAATTTTAAAATTTAAAAATTTAAAAATTTAAATACTAAATTTTTAAAATTGAATTATTAAAATTTTAAATTTTAAAATTTAAAAATTTAAATTTTAAAATTTAAAAATTTAAATTTTAAAATTTAAAAATTTAAATTTTAAAATTTAAAAATTTAAATTTTAAAATTTAAAAATTTAAATTTTAAAATTTAAAAATTTAAATTTTAAAATTTAAAAATTTAAATTTTAAAATTTAAAAATTTAAATTTGAATATTTAAAAATTTAAATTTTAAAATTTAAAAATTTAAATACTAAATTTTAAAAATTTAATTATTAAAACTTTAAATTTAAAAATTTAAAAATTTAAAAATTTAAATACTAAATATTAAAAATTTAATTATTAAAACTTTAAATTTTAAAATTTAAAAATTTAAATTTTAAAATTTAAAAATTTAAATTTTAAAATTTAAAAATTTAAATACTAAATTTATAAAATTTAATTATAAAAACTTTAAATTTTAAAATTTAAAAATTTAAATTTTAAAATTTAAAAATTTAAATTTTAAAATTTAAAAATTTAAATTTTAAAATACTAAATTTAAAAAATTTAATTATAAAAACTTTAAATTTTAAAATTTAAAAATTTAAAAATTTAAATACTAAATTTTAAAAATTTAATTATTAAAACTTTAAATTTTAAAATTTAAAAATTTAAATACTAAATTTTAAAAATTTAAATATTAAAACTTTAAATTTTAAAATTTAAAAATTTAAATATTAAATTTTAAAAATTTGAATATTAAAACTTTAAATTTTAAAATTTAAAAATTTTAATACTAAATTTTAAAAATTTAATTATTAAAACGTTAAATTTTAAAATTTAAAAATTTAAATTTTAAAATTTAAAAATTTAAATTTTAAAATTTAAAAATTTAAATTTGAATATTTAAAAATTTAAATTTTAAAATTTAAAAATTTAAATACTAAATTTTAAAAATTTAATTATTAAAACTTTAAATTTTAAAATTTAAAAATTTAAAAATTTAAATACTAAATTTTAAATTATTTATTAAAATTTTAAATTTTAAAATTTAAAAATTTAAATACTAAATTTTAAAAATTTAATTATTAAAACTTTAAATTTTAAAATTTAAAAATTTAAATACTAAATTTTAAAAATTTGAATATTAAAACTTTAAATTTTAAAATTTAAAAATTTAAATTTTAAAATTTAAAAATTTAAAAATTTAAAAATTTAAATACAAAATATTAAAAATTTAATTATTAAAACTTTAAATTTTAAAATTTAAAAATTTAAATTTTAAAATTTAAAAATTTAAATTTTAAAATTTAAAAATTTAAATTTTAAAATTTAAAAATTTAAATACTAAATTTAAAAAATTTAATTATAAAAACTTTAAATTTTAAAATTTAAAAATTTAAAAATTTAAATACTAAATTTTAAAAATTTAATTATTAAAACTTTAAATTTTAAAATTTAAAAATTTAAATACTAAATTTTAAACATTTAATTATTAAAACGTTAAATTTTAAAATTTAAAAATTTAAATTTTAAAATTTAAAAATTTAAATTTTAAAATTTAAAAATTTAAATTTTAAAATTTAAAAATTTAAATTTTAAAATTTAAAAATTTAAATACTAAATTTTAAAAATTTAATTTCAAAACTTTAAATTTTAAAATTTGAAAATTTAAATACTAAATTTTAATAATTTAAAAATTTAAATATTCAATTTTAAAAATTTAATTATTAAAACTTTAAATTTTAAAATTTAAAAATTTAAAAATTTAAATACTAAATATTAAAAATTTAATTATTAAAACTTTAAATTTTAAAATTTAAAAATTTAAATTTTAAAATTTAAAAATTTAAATTTTAAAATTTAAAAATTTAAATACTAAATTTAAAAAATTTAATTATAAAAACTTTAAATTTTAAAATTTAAAAATTTAAAAATTTAAATATTAAAACTTTAAATTTTAAAATTTAAAAATTTAAATAGTAAATTTTAAACATTTAATTATTAAAACGTTAAATTTTAAAATTTAAAAATTTAAATTTTAAAATTTAAAAATTTAAATTTTAAAATTTAAAAATTTAAATTTTAAAATTTAAAAATTTAAATTTTAAAATTTAAAAATTTAAATTTGAATATTTAAAAATTTAAATTTTAAAATTTAAAAATTTAAATACTAAATTTTAAAAATTTAATTATTAAAACTTTAAATTTTAAAATTTAAAAATTTAAAAATTTAAATACTAAATATTAAAAATTTAATTATTAAAACTTTAAATTTTAAAATTTAAAAATTTAAATTTTAAAATTTAAAAATTTAAATTTTAAAATTTAAAAATTTAAATACTAAATTTAAAAAATTTAATTATAAAAACTTTAAATTTTAAAATTTAAAAATTTAAATTTTAAAATTTAAAAATTTAAATTTTAAAATTTAAAAATTTAAATTTTAAAATACTAAATTTAAAAAATTTAATTATAAAAACTTTAAATTTTAAAATTTAAAAATTTAAAAATTTAAATACTAAATTTTAAAAATTTAATTATTAAAACTTTAAATTTTAAAATTTAAAAATTTAAATACTAAATTTTAAAAATTTAAATATTAAAACTTTAAATTTTAAAATTTAAAAATTTAAATATTAAATTTTAAAAATTTGAATATTAAAACTTTAAATTTTAAAATTTAAAAATTTAAATACTAAATTTTAAAAATTTAATTATTAAAACGTTAAATTTTAAAATTTAAAAATTTAAATTTTAAAATTTAAAAATTAAAAAATTTAAAAATTTAAATACAAAATATTAAAAATTTAATTATTAAAACTTTAAATTTTAAAATTTAAAAATTTAAAATTTAAAATTTAAAAATTTAAATTTTAAAATTTAAAAATTTAAATTTTAAAATTTAAAAATTTAAATACTAAATTTAAAAAATTTAATTATAAAAACTTTAAATTTTAAAATTTAAAAATTTAAAAATTTAAATACTAAATTTTAAAAATTTAATTATTAAAACTTTAAATTTTAAAATTTAAAAATTTAAATACTAAATTTTAAAAATTTAAATATTAAAACTTTAAATTTTAAAATTTAAAAATTTAAATACTAAATTTTAAACATTTAATTATTAAAACGTTAAATTTTAAAATTTAAAAATTTAAATTTTAAAATTTAAAAATTTAAATTTTAAAATTTAAAAATTTAAATTTTAAAATTTAAAAATTTAAATACTAAATTTTAAAAATTTAATTTCAAAACTTTAAATTTTAAAATTTGAAAATTTAAATACTAAATTTTAATAATTTAAATACTCAATTTTAAAAATTTAATTATTAAAACTTTAAATTTTAAAATTTAAAAATTTAAAAATTTAAATACTAAATATAAAAAATTTAATTATTAAAACTTTAAATTTTAAAATTTAAAAATTTAAATTTTAAAATTTAAAAATTTAAATTTTAAAATTTAAAAATTTAAATACTAAATTTAAAAAATTTAATTATAAAAACTTTAAATTTTAAAATTTAAAAATTTAAAAATTAAAATATTAAAACTTTAAATTTTAAAATTTAAAAATTTAAATAGTAAATTTTAAACATTTAATTATTAAAACGTTAAATTTTAAAATTTAAAAATTTAAATTTTAAAATTTAAAAATTTAAATTTTAAAATTTAAAAATTTAAATTTTAAAATTTAAAAATTTAAATACTAAATTTAAAAAATTTAATCATAAAAACTTTAAATTTTAAAATTTAAAAATTTAAAAATTTAAATACTAAATTTTAAAAATTTAATTATTAAAACTTTAAATTTTAAAATTTAAAAATTTAAATACTAAATTTTAAAAATTTAAATATTAAAACTTTAAATTTTAAAATTTAAAAATTTAAATACTAAATTTTAAACATTTAATTATTAAAACGTTAAATTTTAAAATTTAAAAATTTAAATTTTAAAATTTAAAAATTTAAATTTTAAAATTTAAAAATTTAAATTTTAAAATTTAAAAATTTAAATACTAAATTTTAAAAATTTAATTTCAAAACTTTAAATTTTAAAATTTGAAAATTTAAATACTAAATTTTAATAATTTAAAAATTTAAATACTCAATTTTAAAAATTTAATTATTAAAACTTTAAATTTTAAAATTTAAAAATTTAAAAATTTAAATACTAAATATAAAAAATTTAATTATTAAAACTTTAAATTTTAAAATTTAAAAATTTAAATTTTAAAATTTAAAAATTTAAATTTTAAAATTTAAAAATTTAAATACTAAATTTAAAAAATTTAATTATAAAAACTTTAAATTTTAAAATTTAAAAATTTAAAAATTAAAATATTAAAACTTTAAATTTTAAAATTTAAAAATTTAAATAGTAAATTTTAAACATTTAATTATTAAAACGTTAAATTTTAAAATTTAAAAATTTAAATTTTAAAATTTAAAAATTTAAATTTTAAAATTTAAAAATTTAAATTTTAAAATTTAAAAATTTAAATTTTAAAATTTAAAAATTTAAATTTGAATATTTAAAAATTTAAATTTTAAAATTTAAAAATTTAAATACTAAATTTTAAAAATTTAATTATTAAAACTTTAAATTTTAAAATTTAAAAATTTAAAAATTTAAATACTAAATTTTAAAAATTTATTTATTAAAATTTTAAATTTTAAAATTTAAAAATTTAAATACTAAATTTTAAAAATTTAATTATTAAAACTTTAAATTTTAAAATTTAAAAATTTAAAAATTTAAATACTAAATATTAAAAATTTAATTATTAAAACTTTAAATTTTAAAATTTAAAAATTTAAATTTTAAAATTTAAAAATTTAAATACTAAATTTAAAAAATTTAATTATAAAAACTTTAAATTTTAAAATTTAAAAATTTAAAAATTTAAATACTAAATTTTAAAAATTTAATTATTAAAACTTTAAATTTTAAAATTTAAAAATTTAAATATTAAATTTTAAAAATTTGAATATTAAAACTTTAAATTTTAAAATTTAAAAATTTAAATACTAAATTTTTAAAATTGAATTATTAAAATTTTAAATTTTAAAATTTAAAAATTTAAATTTTAAAATTTAAAAATTTAAATTTTAAAATTTAAAAATTTAAATTTTAAAATTTAAAAATTTAAATTTTAAAATTTATAAATTTAAATTTTAAAATTTAAAAATTTAAATTTTAAAATTTAAAAATTTAAATTTTAAAATTTAAATTTTAAAATTTAAAAATTTAAATTTGAATATTTAAAAATTTAAATTTTAAAATTTAAAAATTTAAATACTAAATTTTAAAAATTTAATTATTAAAACTTTAAATTTTAAAATTTAAAAATTTAAAAATTTAAATACTAAATTTTAAATTATTTATTAAAATTTTAAATTTTAAAATTTAAAAATTTAAATACTAAATTTTAAAAATTTAATTATTAAAACTTTAACTTTTATAAATTAAAAATTTAAATACTAAATTTTAAAAATTTAATTATTAAAACTTTAAATTTTAAAATTTAAAAATTTAAAGACTAAATTTTAAAAATTTGAATATTAAATCTTTAAATTTTAAAATTTAAAAATTTAAATTTTAAAATTTAAAAATTTAAATTTTAAAATTTAAAAATTTAAATACTAAATTTTAAAAATTTAATTTCAAAACTTTAAATTTTAAAATTTAAAAATTTAAATACTAAATTTTAATAATTTAAAAATTTAAATACTCAATTTTAAAAATTTAATTATTAAAACTTTAAATTTTAAAATTTAAAAATTTAAAAATTTAAATACTAAATATTAAAAATTTAATTATTAAAACTTTAAATTTTAAAATTTAAAAATTTAAATTTTAAAATACTAAATTTAAAAAATTTAATTATAAAAACTTTAAATTTTAAAATTTAAAAATTTAAAAATTTAAATACTAAATTTTAAAAATTTAATTATTAAAACTTTAAATTTTAAAATTTAAAAATTTAAATACTAAATTTTAAAAATTTAAATATTAAAACTTTAAATTTTAAAATTTAAAAATTTAAATATTAAATTTTAAAAATTTGAATATTAAAACTTTAAATTTTAAAATTTAAAAATTTAAATACTAAATTTTAAAAATTTAATTATTAAAACGTTAAATTTTAAATACTAAATTTTAATAATTTAAAAATATAAATACTCAATTTTAAAAATTTAATTATTAAAACTTTAAATTTAAAAATTTAAAAATTTAAATTTTAAAATTTAAAAATTTAAATTTTAAAATTTAAAACTTTAAATTTTAAAATTTAAAAATTTAAATACTAAATTTTAAAAATTTAATTTCAAAACTTTAAATTTTAAAATTTAAAAATTTAAATGCTAAATTTTAATAATTTAAAAATTTAAATACTCAATTTTAAAAATTTAATTATTAAAACTTTAAATTTTAAAATTTAAAAATTTAAAAATTTAAAAATTTAAAAATTTAAATACTAAATATTAAAAATTTAATTATTAAAACTTTAAATTTTAAAATTTAAAAATTTAAATTTAAAAATTTAAATTTTAAAATTTAAAAATTTAAATACTAAATTGAAAATATTTAATTATAAAAACTTTAAATTTTAAAATTTAAAAATTTAAAAATTTAAATACTAAATTTTAAAAATTTAATTATTAAAACTTTAAATTTTAAAATTTAAAAATTTAAATGCTAAATTTTAAAAATTTAAATATTAAAACTTTAAATTTTAAAATTTAAAAATTTAAATAGTAAATTTTAAACATTTAATTATTATAACGTTAAATTTTAAAATTTAAAAATTTAAATTTTAAAATTTAAAAATTTAAATTTTAAAATTTAAAAATTTAAATACTAAATTTTAAAAATTTAATTTCAAAACTTTAAATTTTAAAATTTAAAAATTTAAATACTAAATTTTAATAATTTAAAAATTTAAATACTCAATTTTAAAAATTTAATTATTAAAACTTTAAATTTTAAAATTTAAAAATTTAAAAATTTAAAAATTTAAATACTAAATATTAAAAATTTAATTATTAAAACTTTAAATTTTAAAATTTAAAAATTTAAATTTTAAAATTTAAAAATTTAAATTTTAAAATTTAAAAATTTAAATACTAAATTTAAAAAATTTAATTATAAAAACTTTAAATTTTAAAATTTAAAAATTTAAAAATTTAAATACTAAATTTTAAAAATTTAATTATTAAAACTTTAAATTTTAAAATTTAAAAATTTAAATGCTAAATTTTAAAAATTTAAATATTAAAACTTTAAATTTTAAAATTTAAAAATTTAAATAGTAAATTTTAAACATTTAATTATTATAACGTTAAATTTTAAAATTTAAAAATTTAAATTTTAAAATTTAAAAATTTAAATTTTAAAATTTAAAAATTTAAATTTTAAAATTTAAAAATTTAAATTTTAAAATTTAAAAATTTAAATACTAAATTTTAAAAATTTAATTTCAAAACTTTAAATTTTAAAATTTAAAAATTTAAATACTAAATTTTAATAATTTAAAAATTTAAATACTCAATTTTAAAAATTTAATTATTAAAACTTTAAATTTTAAAATTTAAAAATTTAAAAATTTAAATACTAAATATTAAAAATTTAATTATTAAAACTTTAAATTTTAAAATTTAAAAATTTAAATTTTAAAATTTAAAAATTTAAATTTTAAAATTTAAAAATTTAAATACTAAATTTAAAAAATTTAATTATAAAAACTTTAAATTTTAAAATTTAAAAATTTAAAAATTTAAATACAAAATTTTAAAAATTTAATTATTAAAACTTTAAATTTTAAAATTTAAAAATTTAAATACTAAATTTTAAAAATTTAAATATTAAAACTTTAAATTTTAAAATTTAATAATTTAAATATTAAATTTTAAAAATTTGAATATTAAAACTTTAAATTTTAAAATTTAAAAATTTAAATACTAAATTTTAAAAATTTAATTATTAAAACGTTAAATTTTAAATACTAAATTTTAATAATTTAAAAATATAAATACTCAATTTTAAAAATTTAATTATTAAAACTTTAAATTTAAAAATTTAAAAATTTAAATTTTAAAATTTAAAAATTTAAAATTTAAAACTTTAAATTTTAAAAATTTAAAAATTTAAATACTAAATTTTAATAATTTAAAAATTTAAATACTCAATTTTAAAAATTTAATTATTAAAACTTTAAATTTTAAAATTTAAAAATTTAAATACTAAATTTTAAAAATTTGAATATTAAAACTTTAAATTTTAAAATTTAAAAATTTAAATACTAAATTTTAAACATTTAATTATTAAAACGTTAAATTTTAAAATTTAAAAATTTAAATTTTAAAATTTAAAAATTTAAATTTTAAAATTTAAAAATTTAAATTTTAAAATTTAAAAATTTAAATTTTAAAATTTAAAAATTTAAATACTAAATTTTGAAAATTTAATTTCAAAACTTTAAATTTTAAAATTTAAAAATTTAAATACTAAATTTTAATAATTTAAAAATTTAAATACTCAATTTTAAAAATTTAATTATTAAAACTTTAAATTTTAAAATTTAAAAATTTAAATACTAAATATCAAAAATTTAATTATTAAAACTTTAAATTTTAAAATTTAAAAATTTAAATTTTAAAATTTAACAATTTAAATTTTAAAATTTAAAAATTTAAATACTAAATTTAAAAAATTTAATTATAAAAACTTTAAATTTTAAAATTTAAAAATTTAAAAATTTAAATACTAAATTTTAAAAATTTAATTATTATAACTTTAAATTTTAAAATTTAAAAATTTAAATACTAAATTTTAAAAATTTAAATATAAAAACTTTAAATTTTAAAATTTAAAAATTTAAATACTAAATTTTAAACATTTAATTATTAAAACGTTAAATTTTAAAATTTAAAAATATAAATTTTAAAATTTAAAAATTTAAATTTTAAAATTTAAAAATTTATATACTAAATTTTAAAAATTTAATTATTAAAACTTTAAATTTAAAAATTTAAAAACTAAATTTTAAAAATTTAATTATTAAAACTTTAGATTTTAAAATTTAAAAATTTAAATACTAAATTTTAAAAATTTAAATATTAAAACTTTAAATTTTAAAATTTAATAATTTAAATATTAAATTTTAAAAATTTGAATATTAAAACTTTAAATTTTAAAATTTAAAAATTTAAATTTTAAAATTTAAAAATTTAAATTTGAAAATTTAAAAATTTAAATTTTAAAATTTAAAAATTTAAATACTAAATTTTGAAAATTTAATTTCAAAACTTTAAATTTTAAAATTTAAAAATTTAAATACTAAATTTTAATAATTTAAAAATTTAAATACTCAATTTTAAAAATTTAATTATTAAAACTTTAAATTTTAAAATTTAAAAATTTAAATACTAAATATCAAAAATTTAATTATTAAAACTTTAAATTTTAAAATTTAAAAATTTAAATTTTAAAATTTAACAATTTAAATTTTAAAATTTAAAAATTTAAATACTAAATTTAAAAAATTTAATTATAAAAACTTTAAATTTTAAAATTTAAAAATTTAAAAATTTAAATACTAAATTTTAAAAATTTAATTATTAAAACTTTAAATTTTAAAATTTAAAAATTTAAATACTAAATTTTAAAAATTTAAATATTAAAACTTTAAATTTTAAAATTTAAAAATTTAAATACTAAATTTTAAAAATTTAATTATTAAAACTTTAAATTTTAAAATTTAAAAATTTAAAAATTTAAATACTAAATTTTAAAAATTTATTTAAAATTTTAAATTTCAAAATTTAAAAATTTAAAAATTTAAATACTAAATATTAAAAATTTAATTATTAAAACTTTAAATTTTAAAATTTAAAAATTTAAATATTAAATTTTAAAAATTTGAATATTAAAACTTTAAATTTTAAAATTTAAAAATTTAAATACTAAATTTTTAAAATTGAATTATTAAAATTTTAAATTTTAAAATTTAAAAATTTAAATTTTAAAATTTAAAAATTTAAATTTTAAAATTTAAAAATTTAAATTTTAAAATTTAAAAATTTAAATTTTAAAATTTAAAAATTTAAATTTTAAAATTTAAAAATTTAAATTTTAAAATTTAAAAATTTAAATTTTAAAATTTAAAAATTTAAATTTTAAAATTTAAAAATTTAAATTTGAATATTTAAAAATTTAAATTTTAAAATTTAAAAATTTAAATACTAAATTTTAAAAATTTAATTATTAAAACTTTAAATTTTAAAATTTAAAAATTTAATAATAAAAATACTAAATTTTAAATTATTTATTAAAATTTTAAATTTTAAAATTTAAAAATTTAAATACTAAATTTTAAAAATTTAATTATTAAAACTTTAACTTTTAAAATTTAAAAATTTAAATACTAAATTTTAAAAATTTAATTATTAAAACTTTAAATTTTAAAATTTAAAAATTTAAATACTAAATTTCAAAAATTTGAATATTAAAACTTTAAATTTTAAAATTTAAAAATTTAAATTTTAAAATTTAAAAATTTAAATTTTAAAATTTAAAAATTTAAATACTAAATTTTAAAAATTTAATTTCAAAACTTTAAATTTTAAAATTTAAAAATTTAAAAATTTAAATACTAAATTTTAAAAATTTAATTATTAAAACTTTAAATTTTAAAATTTAAAAATTTAAATATTAAATTTTAAAAATTTAAATATTAAAACTTTAAATTTTAAAATTTAAAAATTTAAAAATTTAAATACTAAATATTAAAAATTTAATTATTAAAACTTTAAATTTTAAAATTTAAAAATTTAAATTTTAAAATACTAAATTTAAAAAATTTAATTATAAAAACTTTAAATTTTAAAATTTTAAAATTTAAAAATTTAAAAATTTAAATACTAAATTTTAAAAATTTAATTATTAAAACTTTAAATTTTAAAATTTAAAAATTTAAATACTAAATTTTAAAAATTTAAATATTAAAACTTTAAATTTTAAAATTTAAAAATTTAAATACTAAATTTTAAAAATTTAATTATTAAAACTTTAAATTTTAAAATTTAAAAATTTAAAAATTTAAATACTAAATTTTAAAAATTTATTTAAAATTTTAAATTTCAAAATTTAAAAATTTAAAAATTTAAATACTAAATATTAAAAATTTAATTATTAAAACTTTAAATTTTAAAATTTAAAAATTTAAATATTAAATTTTAAAAATTTGAATATTAAAACTTTAAATTTTAAAATTTAAAAATTTAAATACTAAATTTTTAAAATTGAATTATTAAAATTTTAAATTTTAAAATTTAAAAATTTAAATTTTAAAATTTAAAAATTTAAATTTTAAAATTTAAAAATTTAAATTTTAAAATTTAAAAATTTAAATTTTAAAATTTAAAAATTTAAATTTTAAAATTTAAAAATTTAAATTTTAAAATTTAAAAATTTAAATTTTAAAATTTAAAAATTTAAATTTTAAAATTTAAAAATTTAAATTTTAAAATTTAAAAATTTAAATTTGAATATTTAAAAATTTAAATTTTAAAATTTAAAAATTTAAATACTAAATTTTAAAAATTTAATTATTAAAACTTTAAATTTTAAAATTTAAAAATTTAATAATAAAAATACTAAATTTTAAATTATTTATTAAAATTTTAAATTTTAAAATTTAAAAATTTAAATACTAAATTTTAAAAATTTAATTTTTAAAACTTTAACTTTTAAAATTTAAAAATTTAAATACTAAATTTTAAACATTTAATTATTAAAACTTTAAATTTTAAAATTTAAAAATTTAAATACTAAATTTCAAAAATTTGAATATTAAAACTTTAAATTTTAAAATTTAAAAATTTAAATTTTAAAATTTAAAAATTTAAATTTTAAAATTTAAAAATTTAAATACTAAATTTTAAAAATTTAATTTCAAAACTTTAAATTTTAAAATTTAAAAATTTAAAAATTTAAATACTAAATTTTAAAAATTTAATTATTAAAACTTTAAATTTTAAAATTTAAAAATTTAAATATTAAATTTTAAAAATTTAAATATTAAAACTTTAAATTTTAAAATTTAAAAATTTAAAAATTTAAATACTAAATATTAAAAATTTAATTATTAAAACTTTAAATTTTAAAATTTAAAAATTTAAATTTTAAAATACTAAATTTAAAAAATTTAATTATAAAAACTTTAAATTTTAAAATTTTAAAATTTAAAAATTTAAAAATTTAAATACTAAATTTTAAAAATTTAATTATTAAAACTTTAAATTTTAAAATTTAAAAATTTAAATACTAAATTTTAAAAATTTAAATATTAAAACTTTAAATTTTAAAATTTAAAAATTTAAATATTAAATTTTAAAAATTTGAATATTAAAACTTTAAATTTTAAAATTTAAAAATTTAAATACTAAATTTTTAAAATTGAATTATTAAAATTTTAAATTTTAAAATTTAAAAATTTAAATTTTAAAATTTAAAAATTTAAATTTTAAAATTTAAAAATTTAAATTTTAAAATTTAAAAATTTAAATTTTAAAATTTATAAATTTAAATTTTAAAATTTAAAAATTTAAATTTTAAAATTTAAAAATTTAAATTTTAAAATTTAAAAATTTAAATACTAAATTTTAAAAATTTAATTATTAAAACTTTAAATTTTAAAATTTAAAAATTTAAAAATTTAAATACTAAATTTTAAATTATTTATTAAAATTTTAAATTTTAAAATTTAAAAATTTAAATACTAAATTTTAAAAATTTAATTATTAAAACTTTAAATTTTAAAATTTAAAAATTTAAAGACTAAATTTTAAAAATTTGAATATTAAATCTTTAAATTTTAAAATTTAAAAATTTAAATTTTAAAATTTAAAAATTTAAATTTTAAAATTTAAAAATTTAAATACTAAATTTTAAAAATTTAATTTCAAAACTTTAAATTTTAAAATTTAAAAATTTAAATACTAAATTTTAATAATTTAAAAATTTAAATACTCAATTTTAAAAATTTAATTATTAAAACTTTAAATTTTAAAATTTAAAAATTTAAAAATTTAAATACTAAATATTAAAAATTTAATTATTAAAACTTTAAATTTTAAAATTTAAAAATTTAAATTTTAAAATTTAAAAATTTAAATTTTAAAATTTAAAAATTTAAATTTTAAAATACTAAATTTAAAAAATTTAATTATAAAAACTTTAAATTTTAAAATTTAAAAATTTAAAAATTTAAATACTAAATTTTAAAAATTTAATTATTAAAACTTTAAATTTTAAAATTTAAAAATTTAAATACTAAATTTTAAAAATTTAAATATTAAAACTTTAAATTTTAAAATTTAAAAATTTAAATATTAAATTTTAAAAATTTGAATATTAAAACTTTAAATTTTAAAATTTAAAAATTTAAATACTAAATTTTAAAAATTTAATTATTAAAACGTTAAATTTTAAATACTAAATTTTAATAATTTAAAAATATAAATACTCAATTTTAAAAATTTAATTATTAAAACTTTAAATTTAAAAATTTAAAAATTTAAATTTTAAAATTTAAAAATTTAAATTTTAAAATTTAAAACTTTAAATTTTAAAATTTAAAAATTTAAATACTAAATTTTAAAAATTTAATTTCAAAACTTTAAATTTTAAAATTTAAAAATTTAAATGCTAAATTTTAATAATTTAAAAATTTAAATACTCAATTTTAAAAATTTAATTATTAAAACTTTAAATTTTAAAATTTAAAAATTTAAAAATTTAAAAATTTAAAAATTTAAATACTAAATATTAAAAATTTAATTATTAAAACTTTAAATTTTAAAATTTAAAAATTTAAATTTTAAAATTTAAAAATTTAAATTTTAAAATTTAAAAATTTAAATACTAAATTGAAAATATTTAATTATAAAAACTTTAAATTTTAAAATTTAAAAATTTAAAAATTTAAATACTAAATTTTAAAAATTTAATTATTAAAACTTTAAATTTTAAAATTTAAAAATTTAAATGCTAAATTTTAAAAATTTAAATATTAAAACTTTAAATTTTAAAATTTAAAAATTTAAATAGTAAATTTTAAACATTTAATTATTATAACGTTAAATTTTAAAATTTAAAAATTTAAATTTTAAAATTTAAAAATTTAAATTTTAAAATTTAAAAATTTAAATACTAAATTTTAAAAATTTAATTTCAAAACTTTAAATTTTAAAATTTAAAAATTTAAATACTAAATTTTAATAATTTAAAAATTTAAATACTCAATTTTAAAAATTTAATTATTAAAACTTTAAATTTTAAAATTTAAAAATTTAAAAATTTAAATACTAAATATTAAAAATTTAATTATTAAAACTTTAAATTTTAAAATTTAAAAATTTAAATTTTAAAATTTAAAAATTTAAATTTTAAAATTTAAAAATTTAAATACTAAATTTAAAAAATTTAATTATAAAAACTTTAAATTTTAAAATTTAAAAATTTAAAATTTTAAATACTAAATTTTAAAAATTTAATTATTAAAACTTTAAATTTTAAAATTTAAAAATTTAAATGCTAAATTTTAAAAATTTAAATATTAAAACTTTAAATTTTAAAATTTAAAAATTTAAATAGTAAATTTTAAACATTTAATTATTATAACGTTAAATTTTAAAATTTAAAAATTTAAATTTTAAAATTTAAAAATTTAAATTTTAAAATTTAAAAATTTAAATTTTAAAATTTAAAAATTTAAATTTTAAAATTTAAAAATTTAAATACTAAATTTTAAAAATTTAATTTCAAAACTTTAAATTTTAAAATTTAAAAATTTAAATACTAAATTTTAATAATTTAAAAATTTAAATACTCAATTTTAAAAATTTAATTATTAAAACTTTAAATTTTAAAATTTAAAAATTTAAAAATTTAAATACTAAATTTTAAAAATTTAAATATTAAAACTTTAAATTTTAAAATTTAATAATTTAAATATTAAATTTTAAAAATTTGAATATTAAAACTTTAAATTTTAAAATTTAAAAATTTAAATACTAAATTTTAAAAATTTAATTATTAAAACGTTAAATTTTAAATACTAAATTTTAATAATTTAAAAATATAAATACTCAATTTTAAAAATTTAATTATTAAAACTTTAAATTTAAAAATTTAAAAATTTAAATTTTAAAATTTAAAAATTTAAAATTTAAAACTTTAAATTTTAAAAATTTAAAAATTTAAATACTAAATTTTAATAATTTAAAAATTTAAATACTCAATTTTAAAAATTTAATTATTAAAACTTTAAATTTTAAAATTTAAAAATTTAAATACTAAATTTTAAAAATTTGAATATTAAAACTTTAAATTTTAAAATTTAAAAATTTAAATACTAAATTTTAAACATTTAATTATTAAAACGTTAAATTTTAAAATTTAAAAATTTAAATTTTAAAATTTAAAAATTTAAATTTTAAAATTTAAAAATTTAAATTTTAAAATTTAAAAATTTAAATTTTAAAATTTAAAAATTTAAATACTAAATTTTGAAAATTTAATTTCAAAACTTTAAATTTTAAAATTTAAAAATTTAAATACTAAATTTTAATAATTTAAAAATTTAAATACTCAATTTTAAAAATTTAATTATTAAAACTTTAAATTTTAAAATTTAAAAATTTAAATACTAAATATCAAAAATTTAATTATTAAAACTTTAAATTTTAAAATTTAAAAATTTAAATTTTAAAATTTAACAATTTAAATTTTAAAATTTAAAAATTTAAATACTAAATTTAAAAAATTTAATTATAAAAACTTTAAATTTTAAAATTTAAAAATTTAAAAATTTAAATACTAAATTTTAAAAATTTAATTATTAAAACTTTAAATTTTAAAATTTAAAAATTTAAATACTAAATTTTAAAAATTTAAATATAAAAACTTTAAATTTTAAAATTTAAAAATTTAAATACTAAATTTTAAACATTTAATTATTAAAACGTTAAATTTTAAAATTTAAAAATATAAATTTTAAAATTTAAAAATTTAAATTTTAAAATTTAAAAATTTATATACTAAATTTTAAAAATTTAATTATTAAAACTTTAAATTTAAAAATTTAAATACTAAATTTTAAAAATTTAATTATTAAAACTTCAGATTTTAAAATTTAAAAATTTAAATACTAAATTTTAAAAATTTAAATATTAAAACTTTAAATTTTAAAATTTAATAATTTAAATATTAAATTTTAAAAATTTGAATATTAAAACTTTAAATGTTAAAATTTAAAAATTTAAATTTTAAAATTTAAAAATTTAAATTTGAAAATTTAAAAATTTAAATTTTAAAATTTAAAAATTTAAATACTAAATTTTGAAAATTTAATTTCAAAACTTTAAATTTTAAAATTTAAAAATTTAAATACTAAATTTTAATAATTTAAAAATTTAAATACTCAATTTTAAAAATTTAATTATTAAAACTTTAAATTTTAAAATTTAAAAATTTAAATACTAAATATCAAAAATTTAATTATTAAAACTTTAAATTTTAAAATTTAAAAATTTAAATTTTAAAATTTAACAATTTAAATTTTAAAATTTAAAAATTTAAATACTAAATTTAAAAAATTTAATTATAAAAACTTTAAATTTTAAAATTTAAAAATTTAAAAATTTAAATACTAAATTTTAAAAATTTAATTATTAAAACTTTAAATTTTAAAATTTAAAAATTTAAATACTAAATTTTAAAAATTTAAATATTAAAACTTTAAATTTTAAAATTTAAAAATTTAAATACTAAATTTTAAAAATTTAATTATTAAAACTTTAAATTTTAAAATTTAAAAATTTAAAAATTTAAATACTAAATTTTAAAAATTTATTTAAAATTTTAAATTTCAAAATTTAAAAATTTAAAAATTTAAATACTAAATATTAAAAATTTAATTATTAAAACTTTAAATTTTAAAATTTAAAAATTTAAATATTAAATTTTAAAAATTTGAATATTAAAACTTTAAATTTTAAAATTTAAAAATTTAAATACTAAATTTTTAAAATTAAATTATTAAAATTTTAAATTTTAAAATTTAAAAATTTAAATTTTAAAATTTAAAAATTTAAATTTTAAAATTTAAAAATTTAAATTTTAAAATTTAAAAATTTAAATTTTAAAATTTAAAAATTTAAATTTGAATATTTAAAAATTTAAATTTTAAAATTTAAAAATTTAAATACTAAATTTTAAAAATTTAATTATTAAAACTTTAAATTTTAAAATTTAAAAATTTAATAATAAAAATACTAAATTTTAAATTATTTATTAAAATTTTAAATTTTAAAATTTAAAAATTTAAATACTAAATTTTAAAAATTTAATTATTAAAACTTTAACTTTTAAAATTTAAAAATTTAAATACTAAATTTTAAAAATTTAATTATTAAAACTTTAAATTTTAAAATTTAAAAATTTAAATACTAAATTTCAAAAATTTGAATATTAAAACTTTAAATTTTAAAATTTAAAAATTTAAATTTTAAAATTTAAAAATTTAAATTTTAAAATTTAAAAATTTAAATACTAAATTTTAAAAATTTAATTTCAAAACTTTAAATTTTAAAATTTAAAAATTTAAAAATTTAAATACTAAATTTTAAAAATTTAATTATTAAAACTTTAAATTTTAAAATTTAAAAATTTAAATATTAAATTTTAAAAATTTAAATATTAAAACTTTAAATTTTAAAATTTAAAAATTTAAAAATTTAAATACTAAATATTAAAAATTTAATTATTAAAACTTTAAATTTTAAAATTTAAAAATTTAAATTTTAAAATTTAAAAATTTAAATTTTAAAATTTAAAAATTTAAATTTTAAAATACTAAATTTAAAAAATTTAATTATAAAAACTTTAAATTTTAAAATTTTAAAATTTAAAAATTTAAAAATTTAAATACTAAATTTTAAAAATTTAATTATTAAAACTTTAAATTTTAAAATTTAAAAATTTAAATACTAAATTTTAAAAATTTAAATATTAAAACTTTAAATTTTAAAATTTAAAAATTTAAATATTAAATTTTAAAAATTTGAATATTAAAACTTTAAATTTTAAAATTTAAAAATTTAAATACTAAATTTTAAAAATTTAATTATTAAAACGTTAAATTTTAAAATTTAAAAATTTAAATTTTAAAATTTAAAAATTTAAATACTAAATTTTAATAATTTAAAAATATAAATACTCAATTTTAAAAATTTAATTATTAAAACTTTAAATTTAAAAATTTAAAAATTTAAATTTTAAAATTTAAAAATTTAAATTTTAAAATTTGAAACTTTAAATTTTAAAATTTAAAAATTTAAATACTAAATTTTAAAAATTTAATTTCAAAACTTTAAATTTTAAAATTTAAAAATTTAAATACTAAATTTTAATAATTTAAAAATTTAAATACTCAATTTTAAAAATTTAATTATTAAAACTTTAAATTTTAAAATTTAAAAATTTAAATTTTAAAATTTAAAAATTTAAATTTTAAAATTTAAAAATTTAAATACTAAATTTAAAAAATTTAGTTATAAAAACTTTAAATTTTAAAATTTAAAAATTTAAAAATTTAAATACTAAATTTTAAAAATTTAATTATTAAAACTTTAAATTTTAAAATTTAAAAATTTAAATGCTAAATTTTAAAAATTTAAATATTAAAACTTTAAATTTTAAAATTTAAAAATTTAAATAGTAAATTTTAAACATTTAATTATTATAACGTTAAATTTTAAAATTTAAAAATTTAAATTTTAAAATTTAAAAATTTAAATTTTAAAATTTAAAAATTTAAATTTTAAAATTTAAAAATTTAAATTTTAAAATTTAAAAATTTAAATACTAAATTTTAAAAATTTAATTTCAAAACTTTAAATTATAAAATTTAAAAATTTAAATACTAAATTTTAAAATTTAAAAACTTAAATTTTAAAATTTAAAAATTTAAATACTAAATTTAAAAAATTTAATTATAAAAACTTTAAATTTTAAAATTTAAAAATTTAAAAATTTAAATACTAAATTTTAAAAATTTAATTATTAAAACTTTAAATTTTAAAATTTAAAAATTTAAATGCTAAATTTTAAAAATTTAAATATTAAAACTTTAAATTTTAAAATTTAAAAATTTAAATAGTAAATTTTAAACATTTAATTATTATAACGTTAAATTTTAAAATTTAAAAATTAAAATTTTAAAATTTAAAAATTTAAATTTTAAAATTTAAAAATTTAAATTTTAAAATTTAAAAATTTAAATTTTAAAATTTAAAAATTTAAATTTTAAAATTTAAAAATTTAAATACTAAATTTTAAAAATTTAATTTCAAAACTTTAAATTTTAAAATTTAAAAATTTAAATACTAAATTTTAATAATTTAAAAATTTAAATACTCAATTTTAAAAATTTAATTATTAAAACTTTAAATTTTAAAATTTAAAAATTTAAAAATTTAAATACTAAATATTAAAAATTTAATTATTAAAACTTTAAATTTTAAAATTTAAAAATTTAAATTTTAAAATTTAAAAATTTAAATTTTAAAATTTAAAAATTTAAATACTAAATTTAAAAAATTTAATTATAAAAACTTTAAATTTTAAAATTTAAAAATTTAAAAATTTAAATACTAAATTTTAAAAATTTATTTATTAAAATTTTAAATTTTAAAATTTAAAAATTTAAATACTAAATTTTAAAAATTTAATTATTAAAACTTTAAATTTTAAAATTTAAAAATTTAAAAATTTAAATACTAAATATTAAAAATTTAATTATTAAAACTTTAAATTTTAAAATTTAAAAATTTAAATTTTAAAATTTAAAAATTTAAATTTTAAAATTTAAAAATTTAAATACTAAATTTAAAAAATTTAATTATAAAAACTTTAAATTTTAAAATTTAAAAATTTAAAAATTTAAATACTAAATTTTAAAAATTTGAATATTAAAACTTTAAATTTTAAAATTTAAAAATTTAAATACTAAATTTTATAAATTTAAATATTAAAACTTTAAATTTTAAAATTTAAAAATTTAAATATTAAATTTTAAAAATTTGAATATTAAAACTTTAAATTTTAAAATTTAAAAATTTAAATACTAAATTTTTAAAATTGAATTATTAAAATTTTAAATTTTAAAATTTAAAAATTTAAATTTTAAAATTTAAAAATTTAAATTTTAAAATTTTAAAAATTTAAATTTTAAAATTTATAAATTTAAATTTTAAAATTTAAAAATTTAAATTATAAAATTTAAAAATTTAAATTTTAAAATTTAAAAATTTAAATTTGAATATTTAAAAATTTAAATTTTAAAATTTAAAAATTTAAATACTAAATTTTAAAAATTTAATTATTAAAACTTTAAATTTTAAAATTTAAAAATTTAAAAATTTAAATACTAAATTTTAAATTATTTATTAAAATTTTAAATTTTAAAATTTAAAAATTTAAATACTAAATTTTAAAAATTTAATTATTAAAACTTTAACTTTTAAAATTTAAAAATTTAAATACTAAATTTTAAAAATTTAATTATTAAAACTTTAAATTTTAAAATTTAAAAATTTAAATGCTAAATTTTAAAAATTTAAATATTAAAACTTTAAATTTTAAAATTTAAAAATTTAAATAGTAAATTTTAAACATTTAATTATTATAACGTTAAATTTTAAAATTTAAAAATTTAAATTTTAAAATTTAAAAATTTAAATTTTAAAATTTAAAAATTTAAATTTTAAAATTTAAAAATTTAAATTTTAAAATTTAAAAATTTAAATACTAAATTTTAAAAATTTAATTTCAAAACTTTAAATTATAAAATTTAAAAATTTAAATACTAAATTTTAAAATTTAAAAACTTAAATTTTAAAATTTAAAAATTTAAATACTAAATTTAAAAAATTTAATTATAAAAACTTTAAATTTTAAAATTTAAAAATTTAAAAATTTAAATACTAAATTTTAAAAATTTAATTATTAAAACTTTAAATTTTAAAATTTAAAAATTTAAATGCTAAATTTTAAAAATTTAAATATTAAAACTTTAAATTTTAAAATTTAAAAATTTAAATAGTAAATTTTAAACATTTAATTATTATAACGTTAAATTTTAAAATTTAAAAATTAAAATTTTAAAATTTAAAAATTTAAATTTTAAAATTTAAAAATTTAAATTTTAAAATTTAAAAATTTAAATTTTAAAATTTAAAAATTTAAATTTTAAAATTTAAAAATTTAAATACTAAATTTAAAAAATTTAGTTATAAAAACTTTAAATTTTAAAATTTAAAAATTTAAAAATTTAAATACTAAATTTTAAAAATTTAATTATTAAAACTTTAAATTTTAAAATTTAAAAATTTAAATGCTAAATTTTAAAAATTTAAATATTAAAACTTTAAATTTTAAAATTTAAAAATTTAAATAGTAAATTTTAAACATTTAATTATTATAACGTTAAATTTTAAAATTTAAAAATTTAAATTTTAAAATTTAAAAATTTAAATTTTAAAATTTAAAAATTTAAATTTTAAAATTTAAAAATTTAAATTTTAAAATTTAAAAATTTAAATACTAAATTTTAAAAATTTAATTTCAAAACTTTAAATTATAAAATTTAAAAATTTAAATACTAAATTTTAAAATTTAAAAACTTAAATTTTAAAATTTAAAAATTTAAATACTAAATTTAAAAAATTTAATTATTAAAACTTTAAATTTTAAAATTTAAAAATTTAAATAGTAAATTTTAAACATTTAATTATTATAACGTTAAATTTTAAAATTTAAAAATTAAAATTTTAAAATTTAAAAATTTAAATTTTAAAATTTAAAAATTTAAATTTTAAAATTTAAAAATTTAAATTTTAAAATTTAAAAATTTAAATACTAAATTTTAAAAATTTAATTTCAAAACTTTAAATTTTAAAATTTAAAAATTTAAATACTAAATTTTAATAATTTAAAAATTTAAATACTCAATTTTAAAAATTTAATTATTAAAACTTTAAATTTTAAAATTTAAAAATTTAAAAATTTAAATACTAAATATTAAAAATTTAATTATTAAAACTTTAAATTTTAAAATTTAAAAATTTAAATTTTAAAATTTAAAAATTTAAATTTTAAAATTTAAAAATTTAAATACTAAATTTAAAAAATTTAATTATAAAAACTTTAAATTTTAAAATTTAAAAATTTAAAAATTTAAATACTAAATTTTAAAAATTTATTTATTAAAATTTTAAATTTTAAAATTTAAAAATTTAAATACTAAATTTTAAAAATTTAATTATTAAAACTTTAAATTTTAAAATTTAAAAATTTAAAAATTTAAATACTAAATATTAAAAATTTAATTATTAAAACTTTAAATTTTAAAATTTAAAAATTTAAATTTTAAAATTTAAAAATTTAAATTTTAAAATTTAAAAATTTAAATACTAAATTTAAAAAATTTAATTATAAAAACTTTAAATTTTAAAATTTAAAAATTTAAAAATTTAAATACTAAATTTTAAAAATTTGAATATTAAAACTTTAAATTTTAAAATTTAAAAATTTAAATACTAAATTTTATAAATTTAAATATTAAAACTTTAAATTTTAAAATTTAAAAATTTAAATATTAAATTTTAAAAATTTGAATATTAAAACTTTAAATTTTAAAATTTAAAAATTTAAATACTAAATTTTTAAAATTGAATTATTAAAATTTTAAATTTTAAAATTTAAAAATTTAAATTTTAAAATTTAAAAATTTAAATTTTAAAATTTTAAAAATTTAAATTTTAAAATTTATAAATTTAAATTTTAAAATTTAAAAATTTAAATTATAAAATTTAAAAATTTAAATTTTAAAATTTAAAAATTTAAATTTGAATATTTAAAAATTTAAATTTTAAAATTTAAAAATTTAAATACTAAATTTTAAAAATTTAATTATTAGAACTTTAAATTTTAAAATTTAAAAATTTAAAAATTTAAATACTAAATTTTAAATTATTTATTAAAATTTTAAATTTTAAAATTTAAAAATTTAAATACTAAATTTTAAAAATTTAATTATTAAAACTTTAACTTTTAAAATTTAACAATTTAAATACTAAATTTTAAAAATTTAATTATTAAAACTTTAAATTTTAAAATTTAAAAATTTAAATGCTAAATTTTAAAAATTTAAATATTAAAACTTTAAATTTTAAAATTTAAAAATTTAAATAGTAAATTTTAAACATTTAATTATTATAACGTTAAATTTTAAAATTTAAAAATTTAAATTTTAAAATTTAAAAATTTAAATTTTAAAATTTAAAAATTTAAATTTTAAAATTTAAAAATTTAAATTTTAAAATTTAAAAATTTAAATACTAAATTTTAAAAATTTAATTTCAAAACTTTAAATTATAAAATTTAAAAATTTAAATACTAAATTTTAAAATTTAAAAACTTAAATTTTAAAATTTAAAAATTTAAATACTAAATTTAAAAAATTTAATTATAAAAACTTTAAATTTTAAAATTTAAAAATTTAAAAATTTAAATACTAAATTTTAAAAATTTAATTATTAAAACTTTAAATTTTAAAATTTAAAAATTTAAATGCTAAATTTTAAAAATTTAAATATTAAAACTTTAAATTTTAAAATTTAAAAATTTAAATAGTAAATTTTAAACATTTAATTATTATAACGTTAAATTTTAAAATTTAAAAATTAAAATTTTAAAATTTAAAAATTTAAATTTTAAAATTTAAAAATTTAAATTTTAAAATTTAAAAATTTAAATTTTAAAATTTAAAAATTTAAATACTAAATTTTAAAAATTTAATTTCAAAACTTTAAATTTTAAAATTTAAAAATTTAAATACTAAATTTTAATAATTTAAAAATTTAAATACTCAATTTTAAAAATTTAATTATTAAAACTTTAAATTTTAAAATTTAAAAATTTAAAAATTTAAATACTAAATATTAAAAATTTAATTATTAAAACTTTAAATTTTAAAATTTAAAAATTTAAATTTTAAAATTTAAAAATTTAAATTTTAAAATTTAAAAATTTAAATACTAAATTTAAAAAATTTAATTATAAAAACTTTAAATTTTAAAATTTAAAAATTTAAAAATTTAAATACTAAATTTTAAAAATTTATTTATTAAAATTTTAAATTTTAAAATTTAAAAATTTAAATACTAAATTTTAAAAATTTAATTATTAAAACTTTAAATTTTAAAATTTAAAAATTTAAAAATTTAAATACTAAATATTAAAAATTTAATTATTAAAACTTTAAATTTTAAAATTTAAAAATTTAAATTTTAAAATTTAAAAATTTAAATTTTAAAATTTAAAAATTTAAATACTAAATTTAAAAAATTTAATTATAAAAACTTTAAATTTTAAAATTTAAAAATTTAAAAATTTAAATACTAAATTTTAAAAATTTGAATATTAAAACTTTAAATTTTAAAATTTAAAAATTTAAATACTAAATTTTATAAATTTAAATATTAAAACTTTAAATTTTAAAATTTAAAAATTTAAATATTAAATTTTAAAAATTTGAATATTAAAACTTTAAATTTTAAAATTTAAAAATTTAAATACTAAATTTTTAAAATTGAATTATTAAAATTTTAAATTTTAAAATTTAAAAATTTAAATTTTAAAATTTAAAAATTTAAATTTTAAAATTTTAAAAATTTAAATTTTAAAATTTATAAATTTAAATTTTAAAATTTAAAAATTTAAATTATAAAATTTAAAAATTTAAATTTTAAAATTTAAAAATTTAAATTTGAATATTTAAAAATTTAAATTTTAAAATTTAAAAATTTAAATACTAAATTTTAAAAATTTAATTATTAAAACTTTAAATTTTAAAATTTAAAAATTTAAAAATTTAAATACTAAATTTTAAATTATTTATTAAAATTTTAAATTTTAAAATTTAAAAATTTAAATACTAAATTTTAAAAATTTAATTATTAAAACTTTAACTTTTAAAATTTAAAAATTTAAATACTAAATTTTAAAAATTTAATTATTAAAATTTAAAATTTTAAAATTTAAAAATTTAAATACTAAATTTTAAAAATTTGAATATTAAAACTTTAAATTTTAAAATTTAAAAATTTAAATACTAAATTTTAAAAATTTAATTTCAAAACTTTAAATTTTAAAATTTAAAAATTTAAATACTAAATTTTAATAATTTAAAAATTTAAATACTCAATTTTAAAAATTTAATTATTAAAACTTTAAATTTTAAAATTTAAAAATTTAAAAATTTAAATACTAAATATTAAAAATTTAATTATTAAAACTTTAAATTTTAAAATTTAAAAATTTAAATTTTAAAATTTAAAAATTTAAATACTAAATTTAAAAAATTTAATTATAAAAACTTTAAATTTTAAAATTTAAAAATTTAAAAATTTAAATACTAAATTTTAAAAATTTAATTATTAAAACTTTAAATTTTAAAATTTAAAAATTTAAATACTAAATTTTAAAAATTTAAATATTAAAACTTTAAATTTTAAAATTTAAAAATTTAAAAATTTAAATACTAAATATTAAAAATTTAATTATTAAAACTTTAAATTTTAAAATTTAAAAATTTAAATTTTAAAATTTAAAAATTTAAATTTTAAAATTTAAAAATTTAAATTTTAAAATACTAAATTTAAAAAATTTAATTATAAAAACTTTAAATTTTAAAATTTAAAAATTTAAAAATTTAAATACTAAATTTTAAAAATTTAATTATTAAAACTTTAAATTTTAAAATTTAAAAATTTAAATACTAAATTTTAAAAATTTAAATATTAAAACTTTAAATTTTAAAATTTAAAAATTTCAAATATTAAGTTTTAAAAATTTGAATATTAAAACTTTAAATTTTAAAATTTAAAAATTTAAATACTAAATTTTAAAAATTTAATTATTAAAACGTTAAATTTTAAAATTTAAAAATTTAAATTTTAAAATTTAAAAATTTAAATTTTAAAATTTAAAAATTTAAATTTTAAAATTTAAAAATTTAAATTTTAAAATTTAAAAATTTAAATTTTAAAATTTAAAAATTTAAATACTAAATTTTAATAATTTAAAAATATAAATACTCAATTTTAAAAATTTAATTATTAAAACTTTAAATTTAAAAATTTAAAAATTTAAATACTAAATTTTAAAAATTTAATTATTAAAACTTTAAATTTTAAAATTTAAAAATTTAAATACTAAATTTTAAAAATTTAATTTCAAAACTTTAAATTTTAAAATTTAAAAATTTAAATACTAAATTTTAATAATTTAAAAATTTAAATACTCAATTTTAAAAATTTAATTATTAAAACTTTAAATTTTAAAATTTAAAAATTTAAAAATTTAAATACTAAATATTAAAAATTTAATTATTAAAAGTTTAAATTTTAAAATTTAAAAATTTAAATTTTAAAATTAAAAAATTTAAATACTAAATTTAAAAAATTTAATTATAAAAACTTTAAATTTTAAAATTTAAAAATTTAAAAATTTAAATACTAAATTTTAAAAATTTAATTATTAAAACTTTAAATTTTAAAATTTAAAAATTTAAATACTAAATTTTAAAAATTTAAATATTAAAACTTTAAATTTTAAAATTTAAAAATTTAAAAATTTAAATACTAAATATTAAAAATTTAATTATTAAAACTTTAAATTTTAAAATTTAAAAATTTAAATTTTAAAATTTAAAAATTTAAATTTTAAAATTTAAAAATTTAAATTTTAAAATTTAAAAATTTAAATTTTAAAATACTAAATTTAAAAAATTTAATTATAAAAACTTTAAATTTTAAAATTTAAAAATTTAAAAATTTAAATACTAAATTTTACAAATTTAATTATTAAAACTTTAAATTTTAAAATTTAAAAATTTAAATACTAAATTTTAAAAATTTAAATATTAAAACTTTAAATTTTAAAATTTAAAAATTTAAATTTTAAAATTTAAAAATTTAAATTTTAAAATTTAAAACTTTAAATTTTAAAATTTAAAAATTTAAATACTAAATTTTAAAAATTTAATTTCAAAACTTTAAATTTTAAAATTTAAAAATTTAAATACTAAATTTTAATAATTTAAAAATTTAAATACTCAATTTTAAAAATTTAATTATTAAATCTTTAAATTTTAAAATTTAAAAATTTAAAAATTTAAAAATTTAAATACTAAATATTAAAAATTTAATTATTAAAACTTTAAATTTTAAAATTTAAAAATTTAAATTTTAATATTTAAAAATTTAAATTTTAAAATTTAAAAATTTAAATACTAAATTTAAAAAATTTAATTATAAAAACTTTAAATTTTAAAATTTAAAAATTTAAAAATTTAAATACTAAATTTTAAAAATTTAATTATTAAAACTTTAAATTTTAAAATTTAAAAATTTAAATGCTAAATTTTAAAAATTTAAATATTAAAACTTTAAATTTTAAAATTTAAAAATTTAAATAGTAAATTTTAAACATTTAATTATTATAACGTTAAATTTTAAAATTTAAAAATTTAAATTTTAAAATTTAAAAATTTAAATTTTAAAATTTAAAAATTTAAAAATTTAAATACTAAATATTAAAAATTTAATTATTAAAACTTTAAATTTTAAAATTTAAAAATTTAAATTTTAAAATTTAAAAATTTAAATTTTAAAATTTAAAAATTTAAATACTAAATTTAAAAAATTTAATTATAAAAACTTTAAATTTTAAAATTTAAAAATTTAAAAATTTAAATACTAAATTTTAAAAATTTAATTATTAAAACGTTAAATTTTAAATATTAAATTTTAATAATTTAAAAATATAAATACTCAATTTTAAAAATTTAATTATTAAAACTTTAAATTTAAAAATTTAAAAATTTAAATTTTAAAATTTAAAAATTTAAAATTTAAAACTTTAAATTTTAAAATTTAAAAATTTAAATACTAAATTTTAATAATTTAAAAATTTAAATACTATATTTTAAACATTTAATTATTAAAACGTTAAATTTTAAAATTTAAAAATTTAAATTTTAAAATTTAAAAATTTAAATTTTAAAATTTAAAAATTTAAATACTAAATTTAAAAAATTTAATTATAAAAACTTTAAATTTTAAAATTTAAAAATTTAAATACTAAATTTTAAAAATTTAATTATTAAAACTTTAAATTTTAAAATTTAAAAATTTAAATACTAAATTTTAAAAATTTAAATATTAAAACTTTAAATTTTAAAATTTAAAAATTTAAAAATTTAAATACTAAATATTAAAAATTTAATTATTAAAACTTTAAATTTTAAAATTTAAAAATTTAAATTTTAAAATTTAAAAATTTAAATTTTAAAATTTAAAAATTTAAATTTTAAAATTTAAAAATTTAAATTTTAAAATACTAAATTTAAAAAATTTAATTATAAAAACTTTAAATTTTAAAATTTAAAAATTTAAAAATTTAAATACTAAATTTTACAAATTTAATTATTAAAACTTTAAATTTTAAAATTTAAAAATTTAAATACTAAATTTTAAAAATTTAAATATTAAAACTTTAAATTTTAAAATTTAAAAATTTAAATTTTAAAATTTAAAAATTTAAATTTTAAAATTTAAAACTTTAAATTTTAAAATTTAAAAATTTAAATACTAAATTTTAATAATTTAAAAATTTAAATACTCAATTTTAAAAATTTAATTATTAAAACTTTAAATTTTAAAATTTAAAAATTTAAAAATTTAAAAATTTAAATACTAAATTTTAAAAATTTAATTATTAAAACTTTAAATTTTAAAATTTAAAAATTTAAATGCTAAATTTTAAAAATTTAAATATTAAAACTTTAAATTTTAAAATTTAAAAATTTAAATAGTAAATTTTAAACATTTAATTATTATAACGTTAAATTTTAAAATTTAAAAATTTAAATTTTAAAATTTAAAAATTTAAATTTTAAAATTTAAAAATTTAAAAATTTAAATTTTAAAATTTAAAAATTTAAATTTTAAAATTTAAAAATTTAAATACTAAATTTTAAAAATTTAATTTCAAAACTTTAAATTTTAAAATTTAAAAATTTAAATACTAAATTTTAATAATTTAAAAATTTAAATCCTCAATTTTAAAAATTTAATTATTAAAACTTTAAATTTTAAAATTTAAAAATTTAAAAATTTAAATACTAAATATTAAAAATTTAATTATTAAAACTTTAAATTTTAAAATTTAAAAATTTAAATTTTAAAATTTAAAAATTTAAATTTTAAAATTTAAAAATTTAAATACTAAATTTAAAAAATTTAATTATAAAAACTTTAAATTTTAAAATTTAAAAATTTAAAAATTTAAATACTAAATATTAAAAATTTAATTATTAAAACGTTAAATTTTAAATACTAAATTTTAATAATTTAAAAATATAAATACTCAATTTTAAAAATTTAATTATTAAAATTTTAAATTTAAAAATTTAAAAATTTAAATTTTAAAATTTAAAAATTTAAAATTTAAAACTTTAAATTTTAAAATTTAAAAATTTAAATACTAAATTTTAATAATTTAAAAATTTAAATACTAAATTTTAAACATTTAATTATTAAAACGTTAAATTTTAAAATTTAAAAATTTAAATTTTAAAATTTAAAAATTTAAATTTTAAAATTTAAAAATTTAAATTTTAAAATTTAAAAATTTAAATACTAAATTTAAAAAATTTAATTATAAAAACTTTAAATTTTAAAATTTAAAAATTTAAAAATTTAAATACTAAATTTTAAAAATTTAATTATTAAAACGTTAAATTTTAAATACTAAATTTTAATAATTTAAAAATATAAATACTCAATTTTAAAAATTTAATTATTAAAACTTTAAATTTAAAAATTTAAAAATTTAAATTTTAAAATTTAAAAATTTAAAATTTAAAACTTTAAATTTTAAAATTTAAAAATTTAAATACTAAATTTTAATAATTTAAAAATTTAAATACTCAATTTTAAAAATTTAATTATTAAAACTTTAAATTTTAAAATTTAAAAATTTAAATACTAAATATCAAAAATTTAATTATTAAAACTTTAAATTTTAAAATTTAAAAATTTAAATTTTAAAATTTAACAATTTAAATTTTAAAATTTAAAAATTTAAATACTAAATTTAAAATATTTAATTATAAAAACTTTAAATTTTAAAATTTAAAAATTTAAAAATTTAAATACTAAATTTTAAAAATTTAATTATTAAAACTTTAAATTTTAAAATTTAAAAATTTAAATACTAAATTTTAAAAATTTAAATATAAAAATTTTAAATTTTAAAATTTAAAAATTTAAATACTAAATTTTAAACATTTAATTATTAAAACGTTAAATTTTAAAATTTAAAAATATAAATTTTAAAATTTAAAAATTTAAATTTTAAAATTTAAAAATTTATATACTAAATTTTAAAAATTTAATTATTAAAACTTTAAATTTAAAAATTTAAATACTAAATTTTAAAAATTTAATTATTAAAACTTTAAATTTTAAAATTTAAAAATTTAAATACTAAATTTTAAAAATTTAAATATTAAAACTTTAAATTTTAAAATTTAATAATTTGAATATTAAATTTTAAAAATTTGAATATTAAAACTTTAAATTTTAAAATTTAAAAATTTAAATTTTAAAATTTAAAAATTTAAATTTTAAAATTTAAAAATTTAAATTTTAAAATTTAAAAATTTAAATACTAAATTTTGAAAATTTAATTTCAAAACTTTAAATTTTAAAATTTAAAAATTTAAATACTAAATTTTAATAATTTAAAAATTTAAATACTCAATTTTAAAAATTTAATTATTAAAACTTTAAATTTTAAAATTTAAAAATTTAAATACTAAATATTAAAAATTTAATTATTAAAACTTTAAATTTTAAAATTTAAAAATTTAAATTTTAAAATTTAACAATTTAAATTTTAAAATTTAAAAATTTAAATACTAAATTTAAAAAATTTAATTATAAAAACTTTAAATTTTAAAATTTAAAAATTTAAAAATTTAAATACTAAATTTTAAAAATTTAATTATTAAAACTTTAAATTTTAAAATTTAAAAATTTAAATACTAAATTTTAAAAATTTAAATATTAAAACTATAAATTTTAAAATTTAAAAATTTAAATACTAAATTTTAAAAATTTAATTATTAAAACTTTAAATTTTAAAATTTAAAAATTTAAAAATTTAAATACTAAATTTTAAAAATTTATTTAAAATTTTAAATTTCAAAATTTAAAAATTTAAAAATTTAAATACTAAATATTAAAAATTTAATTATTAAAACTTTAAATTTTAAAATTTAAAAATTTAAATATTAAATTTTAAAAATTTGAATATTAAAACTTTAAATTTTAAAATTTAAAAATTTAAATACTAAATTTTTAAAATTGAATTATTAAAATTTTAAATTTTAAAATTTAAAAATTTAAATTTTAAAATTTAAAAATTTAAATTTTAAAATTTAAAAATTTAAATTTTAAAATTTAAAAATTTAAATTTTAAATTTAAAAATTTAAATTTTAAAATTTAAAAATTTAAATTTTAAAATTTAAAAATTTAAATTTGAATATTTAAAAATTTAAATTTTAAAATTTAAAAATTTAAATACTAAATTTTAAAAATTTAATTATTAAAACTTTAAATTTTAAAATTTAAAAATTTAAATACTAAATTTCAAAAATTTGAATATTAAAACTTTAAATTTTAAAATTTAAAAATTTAAATTTTAAAATTTAAAAATTTAAATTTTAAAATTTAAAAATTTAAATACTAAATTTTAAAAATTTAATTTCAAAACTTTAAATTTTAAAATTTAAAAATTTAAAAATTTAAATACTAAATTTTAAAAATTTAATTATTAAAACTTTAAATTTTAAAATTTAAAAATTTAAATATTAAATTTTAAAAATTTAAATATTAAAACTTTAAATTTTAAAATTTAAAAATTTAAAAATTTAAATACTAAATATTAAAAATTTAATTATTAAAACTTTAAATTTTAAAATACTAAATTTAAAAAATTTAATTATAAAAACTTTAAATTTTAAAATTTTAAAATTTAAAAATTTAAAAATTTAAATACTAAATTTTAAAAATTTAATTATTAAAACTTTAAATTTTAAAATTTAAAAATTTAAATACTAAATTTTAAAAATTTAAATATTAAAACTTTAAATTTTAAAATTTAAAAATTTAAATATTAAATTTTAAAAATTTGAATATTAAAACTTTAAATTTTAAAATTTAAAAATTTAAATACTAAATTTTAAAAATTTAATTATTAAAACGTTAAATTTTAAAATTTAAAAATTTAAATTTTAAAATTTAAAAATTTAAATACTAAATTTTAATAATTTAAAAATATAAATACTCAATTTTAAAAATTTAATTATTAAAACTTTAAATTTAAAAATTTAAAAATTTAAATTTTAAAATTTAAAAATTTAAATTTTAAAATTTAAAACTTTAAATTTTAAAATTTAAAAATTTAAATACTAAATTTTAAAAATTTAATTTCAAAACTTTAAATTTTAAAATTTAAAAATTTAAATACTAAATTTTAATAATTTAAAAATTTAAATACTCAATTTTAAAAATTTAATTATTAAAACTTTAATTTTTAATTTAAATTTTAAAATTTAAAAATTTAAATTTTAAAATTTAAAAATTTAAATTTTAAAATTTAAAAATTTAAATTTTAAAATTTAAAAATTTAAATTTTAAAATTTAAAAATTTAAATTTTAAAATTTAAAAATTTAAATTTTAAAATTTAAAAATTTAAATTTGAATATTTAAAAATTTAAATTTTAAAATTTAAAAATTTAAATACTAAATTTTAAAAATTTAATTATTAAAACTTTAAATTTTAAAATTTAAAAATTTAATAATAAAAATACTAAATTTTAAATTATTTATTAAAATTTTAAATTTTAAAATTTAAAAATTTAAATACTAAATTTTAGAAATTTAATTATTAAAACTTTAACTTTTAAAATTTAAAAATTTAAATACTAAATTTTAAAAATTTAATTATTAAAACTTTAAATTTTAAAATTTAAAAATTTAAATACTAAATTTCAAAAATTTGAATATTAAAACTTTAAATTTTAAAATTTAAAAATTTAAATTTTAAAATTTAAAAATTTAAATTTTAAAATTTAAAAATTTAAATACTAAATTTTAAAAATTTAATTTCAAAACTTTAAATTTTAAAATTTAAAAATTTAAAAATTTAAATACTAAATTTTAAAAATTTAATTATTAAAACTTTAAATTTTAAAATTTAAAAATTTAAATATTAAATTTTAAAAATTTAAATATTAAAACTTTAAATTTTAAAATTTAAAAATTTAAAAATTTAAATACTAAATATTAAAAATTTAATTATTAAAACTTTAAATTTTAAAATACTAAATTTAAAAAATTTAATTATAAAAACTTTAAATTTTAAAATTTTAAAATTTAAAAATTTAAAAATTTAAATACTAAATTTTAAAAATTTAATTATTAAAACTTTAAATTTTAAAATTTAAAAATTTAAATACTAAATTTTAAAAATTTAAATATTAAAACTTTAAATTTTAAAATTTAAAAATTTAAATATTAAATTTTAAAAATTTGAATATTAAAACTTTAAATTTTAAAATTTAAAAATTTAAATACTAAATTTTAAAAATTTAATTATTAAAACGTTAAATTTTAAAATTTAAAAATTTAAATTTTAAAATTTAAAAATTTAAATACTAAATTTTAATAATTTAAAAATATAAATACTCAATTTTAAAAATTTAATTATTAAAACTTTAAATTTAAAAATTTAAAAATTTAAATTTTAAAATTTAAAAATTTAAATTTTAAAATTTAAAACTTTAAATTTTAAAATTTAAAAATTTAAATACTAAATTTTAAAAATTTAATTTCAAAACTTTAAATTTTAAAATTTAAAAATTTAAATACTAAATTTTAATAATTTAAAAATTTAAATACTCAATTTTAAAAATTTAATTATTAAAACTTTAAATTTTAAAATTTAAAAATTTAAAATTTAAAATTTAAAAATTTAAATTTTAAAATTTAAAAATTTAAATACTAAATTTAAAAAATTTAGTTATAAAAACTTTAAATTTTAAAATTTAAAAATTTAAAAATTTAAATACTAAATTTTAAAAATTTAATTATTAAAACTTTAAATTTTAAAATTTAAAAATTTAAATGTTAAATTTTAAAAATTTAAATATTAAAACTTTAAATTTTAAAATTTAAAAATTTAAATAGTAAATTTTAAACATTTAATTATTATAACGTTAAATTTTAAAATTTAAAAATTTAAATTTTAAAATTTAAAAATTTAAATTTTAAAATTTAAAAATTTAAATTTTAAAATTTAAAAATTTAAATTTTAAAATTTAAAAATTTAAATTTTAAAATTTAAAAATTTAAATTTTAAAATTTAAAAATTTAAATACTAAATTTTAAAAATTTAATTTCAAAACTTTAAATTATAAAATTTAAAAATTTAAATACTAAATTTTAAAATTTAAAAACTTAAATTTTAAAATTTAAAAATTTAAATACTAAATTTAAAAAATTTAATTATAAAAACTTTAAATTTTAAAATTTAAAAATTTAAAAATTTAAATACTAAATTTTAAAAATTTAATTATTAAAACTATAAATTTTAAAATTTAAAAATTTAAATGCTAAATTTTAAAAATTTAAATATTAAAACTTTAAATTTTAAAATTTAAAAATTTAAATAGTAAATTTTAAACATTTAATTATTATAACGTTAAATTTTAAAATTTAAAAATTTAAATTTTAAAATTTAAAAATTTAAATTTTAAAATTTAAAAATTTAAATTTTAAAATTTAAAAATTTAAATTTTAAAATTTAAAAATTTAAATTTTAAAATTTAAAAATTTAAATACTAAATTTTAAAAATTTAATTTCAAAACTTTAAATTTTAAAATTTAAAAATTTAAATACTAAATTTTAATAATTTAAAAATTTAAATACTCAATTTTAAAAATTTAATTATTAAAACTTTAAATTTTAAAATTTAAAAATTTAAAAATTTAAATACTAAATATTAAAAATTTAATTATTAAAACTTTAAATTTTAAAATTTAAAAATTTAAATTTTAAAATTTAAAAATTTAAATTTTAAAATTTAAAAATTTAAATACTAAATTTAAAAAATTTAATTATAAAAACTTTAAATTTTAAAATTTAAAAATTTAAAAATTTAAATACTAAATTTTAAAAATTTATTTATTAAAATTTTAAATTTTAAAATTTAAAAATTTAAATACTAAATTTTAAAAATTTAATTATTAAAACTTTAAATTTTAAAATTTAAAAATTTAAAAATTTAAATACTAAATATTAAAAATTTAATTATTAAAACTTTAAATTTTAAAATTTAAAAATTTAAATTTTAAAATTTAAAAATTTAAATTTTAAAATTTAAAAATTTAAATACTAAATTTAAAAAATTTAATTATAAAAACTTTAAATTTTAAAATTTAAAAATTTAAAAATTTAAATACTAAATTTTAAAAATTTATTTATTAAAACTTTAAATTTTAAAATTTAAAAATTTAAATACTAAATTTTATAAATTTAAATATTAAAACTTTAAATTTTAAAATTTAAAAATTTAAATATTAAATTTTAAAAATTTGAATATTAAAACTTTAAATTTTAAAATTTAAAAATTTAAATACTAAATTTTTAAAATTGAATTATTAAAATTTTAAATTTTAAAATTTAAAAATTTAAATTTTAAAATTTAAAAATTTAAATTTTAAAATTTAAAAATTTAAATTTTAAAATTTAAAAATTTAAATTTTAAAATTTATAAATTTAAATTTTAAAATTTAAAAATTTAAATTTTAAAATTTAAAAATTTAAATTTTAAAATTTAAAAATTTAAATTTGAATATTTAAAAATTTAAATTTTAAAATTTAAAAATTTAAATACTAAATTTTAAAAATTTAATTATTAAAACTTTAAATTTTAAAATTTAAAAATTTAAAAATTTAAATACTAAATTTTAAATTATTTATTAAAATTTTAAATTTTAAAATTTAAAAATTTAAATACTAAATTTTAAAAATTTAATTATTAAAACTTTAACTTTTAAAATTTAAAAATTTAAATACTAAATTTTAAAAATTTAATTATTAAAATTTTAAATTTTAAAATTTAAAAATTTAAATACTAAATTTTAAAAATTTGAATATTAAAACTTTAAATTTTAAAATTTAAAAATTTAAATACTAAATTTTAAAAATTTAATTTCAAAACTTTAAATTTTAAAATTTAAAAATTTAAATACTAAATTTTAATAATTTAAAAATTTAAATACTCAATTTTAAAAATTTAATTATTAAAACTTTAAATTTTAAAATTTAAAAATTTAAAAATTTAAATACTAAATATTAATAATTTAATTATTAAAACTTTAAATTTTAAAATTTAAAAATTTAAATTTTAAAATTTAAAAATTTAAATACTAAATTTAAAAAATTTAATTATAAAAACTTTAAATTTTAAAATTTAAAAATTTAAAAATTTAAATACTAAATTTTAAAAATTTAATTATTAAAACTTTAAATTTTAAAATTTAAAAATTTAAATACTAAATTTTAAAAGTTTAAATATTAAAACTTTAAATTTTAAAATTTAAAAATTTAAAAATTTAAATACTAAATATTAAAAATTTAATTATTAAAACTTTAAATTTTAAAATTTAAAAATTTAAATTCTAAAATTTAAAAATTTAAATTTTAAAATTTAAAAATTTAAATTTTAAAATTCTAAATTTAAAAAATTTAATTATAAAAACTTTAAATTTTAAAATTTAAAAATTTAAAAATTTAAATACTAAATTTTAAAAATTTAATTATTAAAACTTTAAATTTTAAAATTTAAAAATTTAAATACTAAATTTTAAAAATTTAAATATTAAAACTTTAAATTTCAAAATTTAAAAATTTCAAATATTAAATTTTAAAAATTTGAATATTAAAACTTTAAATTTTAAAATTTAAAAATTTAAATACTAAATTTTAAAAATTTAATTATTAAAACGTTAAATTTTAAAATTTAAAAATTTAAATTTTAAAATTTAAAAATTTAAATTTTAAAATTTAAAAATTTAAATTTTAAAATTTAAAAATTTAAATTTTAAAATTTAAAAATTTAAATACAAAATTTTAATAATTTAAAAATATAAATACTCAATTTTAAAAATTTAATTATTAAAACTTTAAATTTAAAAATTTAAAAATTTAAATACTAAATTTTAAAAATTTAATTATTAAAACTTTAAATTTTAAAATTTAAAAATTTAAATACTAAATTTTAAAAATTCAATTTCAAAACTTTAAATTTTAAAATTTAAAAATTTAAAAATTTAAATACTAAATATTAAAAATTTAATTATTAAAACTTTAAATTTTAAAATTTAAAAATTTAAATTTTAAAATTTAAAAATTTAAATTTTAAAATTTAAAAATTTAAATTTTAAAATACTAAATTTAAAAAATTTAATTATAAAAACTTTAAATTTTAAAATTTAAAAATTTAAAAATTTAAATACTAAATTTTACAAATTTAATTATTAAAACTTTAAATTTTAAAATTTAAAAATTTAAATACTAAATTTTAAAAATTTAAATATTAAAACTTTAAATTTTAAAAATTAAAAATTTCAAATATTAAATTTTAAAAATTTGAATATTAAAACTTTAAATTTTAAAATTTAAAAATTTAAATACTAAATTTTAAAAATTTAATTATTAAAACGTTAAATTTTAAAATTTAAAAATTTAAATTTTAAAATTTAAAAATTTAAATTTTAAAATTTAAAACTTTAAATTTTAAAATTTAAAAATTTAAATTCTAAATTTTAAAAATTTAATTTCAAAACTTTAAATTTTAAAATTTAAAAATTTAAATACTAAATTTAAAAAATTTAATTATAAAAACTTTAAATTTTAAAATTTAAAAATTTAAAAATTTAAATACTAAATTTTAAAAATTTAATTATTAAAACTTTAAATTTTAAAATTTAAAAATTTAAATGCTAAATTTTAAAAATTTAAATATTAAAACTTTAAATTTTAAAATTTAAAAATTTAAATAAAAAATTTTAAACATTTAATTATTATAACGTTAAATTTTAAAATTTAAAAATTTAAATTTTAAAATTTAAAAATTTAAATTTTAAAATTTAAAAATTTAAATTTTAAAATTTAAAAATTTAAAAATTTAAATTTTAAAATTTAAAAATTTAAATTTTAAAATTTAAAAATTTAAATACTAAATTTTAAAAATTTAATTTCAAAACTTTAAATTTTAAAATTTAAAAATTTAAATACTAAATTTTAATAATTTAAAAATTTAAATACTCAATTTTAAAAATTTAATTATTAAAATTTTAAATTTTAAAATTTAAAAATTTAAAAATTTAAATACTAAATATTAAAAATTTAATTATTAAAACTTTAAATTTTAAAATTTAAAAATTTAAATACTAAATTTAAAAAATTTAATTATAAAAACTTTAAAGTTTAAAATTTAAAAATTTAAAAATTTAAATACTAAATTTTAAAAATTTAATTATTAAAACTTTAAATTTTAAAATTTAAAAATTTAAAAATTTAAATACTAAATATTAAAAATTTAATTATTAAAACTTTAAATTTTAAAATTTAAAACTTTAAATTTTAAAATTTAAAAATTTAAAAATTTAAATACTAAATATTAAAAATTTAATTATTAAAACTTTAAATTTTAAAATTTAAAACTTTAAATTTTAAAATTTAAAAATTTAAATACTAAATTTTAATAATTTAAAAATTTAAATACTAAATTTTAAACATTTAATTATTAAAACGTTAAATTTTAAAATTTAAAAATTTAAATTTTAAAATTTAAAAATTTAAATTTTAAAATTTAAAAATTTAAATTTTAAAATTTAAAAATTTAAATACTAAATTTTGAAAATTTAATTTCTAAACTTTAAATTTTAAAATTTAAAAATTTAAATACTAAATATTAAAAATTTAATTATTAAAACTTTAAATTTTAAAATTTAAAAATTTAAATTTTAAAATTTAACAATTTAAATTTTAAAATTTAAAAATTTAAATACTAAATTTAAAAAATTTAATTATAAAAACTTTAAATTTTAAAATTTAAAAATTTAAAAATTTAAATACTAAATTTTAAAAATTTAATTATTAAAACTTTAAATTTTAAAATTTAAAACTTTAAATTTTAAAATTTAAAAATTTAAATACTAAATTTTAAAAATTTAAATATTAAAACTTTAAATTTTAAAATTTAAAAATTTAAATACTAAATTTTAAACATTTAATTATTAAAACGTTAAATTTTAAAATTTAAAAATATAAATTTTAAAATTTAAAAATTTAAATTTTAAAATTTAAAAATTTATATACTAAATTTTAAAAATTTAATTATTAAAACTTTAAATTTAAAAATTTAAATACTAAATTTTAAAAATTTAATTATTAAAACTTTAAATTTTAAAATTTAAAAATTTAAATACTAAATTTTAAAAATTTAAATATTAAAACTTTAAATTTTAAAATTTAATAATTTAAATATTAAATTTTAAAAATTTGAATATTAAAACTTTAAATTTTAAAATTTAAAAATTTAAATACTAAATTTTAAAAATTTAATTATTAAAACGTTAAATTTTAAATACTAAATTTTAATAATTTAAAAATATAAATACTCAATTTTAAAAATTTAATTATTAAAACTTTAAATTTAAAAATTTAAAAATTTAAATTTTAAAATTTAAAAATTTAAAATTTAAAACTTTAAATTTTAAAATTTAAAAATTTAAATACTAAATTTAAAAAATTTAATTATAAAAACTTTAAATTTTAAAATTTAAAAATTTAAAAATTTAAATACTAAATTTTAAAAATTTAATTATTAAAACTTTAAATTTTAAAATTTAAAAATTTAAATACTAAATTTTAAAAATTTAAATATTAAAACTTTAAATTTTAAAATTTAAAAATTTAAAAATTTAAATACTAAATATTAAAAATTTAATTATTAAAACTTTAAATTTTAAAATTTAAAAATTTAAATTTTAAAATTTAAAAATTTAAATTTTAAAATTTAAAAATTTAAATTTTAAAATACTAAATTTAAAAAATTTAGTTATAAAAACTTTAAATTTTAAAATTTAAAAATTTAAAAATTTAAATACTAAATTTTAAAAATTTAATGATTAAAACTTTAAATTTTAAGATTTAAAAATTTAAATACTAAATTTTAAAAATTTAAATATTAAAACTTTAAATTTTAAAATTTAAAAATTTCAAATATTAAATTTTAAAAATTTGAATATTAAAACTTTAAATTTTAAAATTTAAAAATTTAAATACTAAATTTTAAAAATTTAATTATTAAAACGTTAAATTTTAAAATTTAAAAATTTAAATTTTAAAATTTAAAAATTTAAATTTTAAAATTTAAAAATTTAAATTTTAAAATTTAAAAATTTAAATACTAAATTTTAATAATTTAAAAATATAAATACTCAATTTTAAAAATTTAATTATTAAAACTTTAAATTTAAAAATTTAAAAATTTAAATTTTAAAATTTAAAAATTTAAATTTTAAAATTTAAAACTTTAAATTTTAAAATTTAAAAATTTAAATACTAAATTTTAAAAATTTAATTTCAAAACTTTAAATTTTAAAATTTAAAAATTTAAATACTAAATTTTAATAATTTAAAAATTTAAATACTCAATTTTAAAAATTTAATTATTAAAACTTTAAATTTTAAAATTTAAAAATTTAAAAATTTAAATACTAAATATTAAAAATTTAATTATTAAAACTTTAAATTTTAAAATTTAAAAATTTAAATTTTAATATTTAAAAATTTAAATTTTAAAATTTAAAAATTTAAATACTAAATTTAAAAAATTTAATTATAAAAACTTTAAATTTTAAAATTTAAAAATTTAAAAATTTAAATACTAAATTTTAAAAATTTAATTATTAAAACTTTAAATTTTAAAATTTAAAAATTTAAATGCTAAATTTTAAAAATTTAAATATTAAAACTTTAAATTTTAAAATTTAAAAATTTAAATAGTAAATTTTAAACATTTAATTATTATAACGTTAAATTTTAAAATTTAAAAATTTAAATTTTAAAATTTAAAAATTTAAATTTTAAAATTTAAAAATTTAAATTTTAAAATTTAAAAATTTAAATTTTAAAATTTAAAAATTTAAATACTAAATTTTAAAAATTTAATTTCAAAACTTTAAATTTTAAAATTTAAAAATTTAAATACTAAATTTTAATAATTTAAAAATTTAAATACTCAATTTTAAAAATTTAATTATTAAAACTTTAAATTTTAAAATTTAAAAATTTAAAAATTTAAATACTAAATATTAAAAATTTAATTATTAAAACTTTAAATTTTAAAATTTAAAAATTTAAATTTTAAAATTTAAAAATTTAAATTTTAAAATTTAAAAATTTAAATACTAAATTTAAAAAATTTTATTATAAAAACTTTAAATTTTAAAATTTAAAAATTTAAATACTAAATTTTAATAATTTAAAAATTTAAATACTCAATTTTAAAAATTTAATTATTAAAACTTTAAATTTTAAAATTTAAAAATTTAAATACTAAATATTAAAAATTTAATTATTAAAACTTTAAATTTTAAAATTTAAAAATTTAAATTTTAAAATTTAACAATTTATATTTTAAAATTTAAAAATTTAAATACAAAATTTTAAAAATTTAATTATTAAAACTTTAAATTTTAAAATTTAAAAATTTAAATGCTAAATTTTAAAAATTTAAATATTAAAACTTTAAATTTTAAAATTTAAAAATTTAAATAGTAAATTTTAAACATTTAATTATTATAACGTTAAATTTTAAAATTTAAAAATTTAAATTTTAAAATTTAAAAATTTAAATTTTAGAATTTAAAAATTTAAACTTTAAAATTTAAAAATTTAAATTTTAAAATTTAAAAATTTAAATACTAAATTTTAAAAATTTAATTTCAAAACTTTAAATTTTAAAATTTAAAAATTTAAATACTAAATTTTAATAATTTAAAAATTTAAATACTCAATTTTAAAAATTTAATTATTAAAACTTTAAATTTTAAAATTTAAAAATTTAAATACTAAATATTAAAAATTTAATTATCAAAACTTTAAATTTTAAAATTTAAAAATTTAAATTTTAAAATTTAAAAATTTAAATTTTAAAATTTAAAAATTTAAATACTAAATTTAAAAAATTTAATTATAAAAAACTTTAAATTTTAAAATTTAAAAATTTAAAAATAAAAATACTCAATTTTAAAAATTTAATTATTAAAACTTTAAATTTTAAAATTTAAAAATTTATATACTAAATATTAAAAATTTAATTATTAAAACTTTAAATTTTAAAATTAAAAAATTTAAATTTTAAAATTTAACAATTTATATTTTAAAATTTAAAAATTTAAATACTAAATTTTAAAAATTTAAATATTAAAACTTTAAATTTTAAAATTTAAAAATTTAAATACTAAATTTTAAAAATTTAATTATTAAAACTTTAAATTTTAAAATTTAAAAATTTTTTAAAATTTAAATACTAAATTTTAAAAATTTATTTATTAAAATTTTAAATTTTAAAATTTAAAAATTTAAAAATTTAAATACTAAATATTAAAAATTTAATTATTAAAACTTTAAATTTTAAAATTTAAAAATTTAAATATTAAATTTTAAAAATTGAATTATTAAAATTTTAAATTTTAAAATTTAAAAATTTAAATTTTAAAATTTAAAAATTTAAATTTTAAAATTTAAAAATTTAAATTTTAAAATTTAAAAATTTAAATTTTAAAATTTAAAAATTTAAATTTGAATATTTAAAAATTTAAATTTTAAAATTTAAAAATTTAAATACTAAATTTTAAAAATTTAATTATTAAAACTTTAAATTTTAAAATTTAAAAATTTAATAATTTAAATACTAAATTTTAAATTATTTATTAAAATTTTAAATTTTAAAATTTAAAAATTTAAATACTAAATTTTAAAAATTTAATTATTAAAACTTTAACTTTTAAAATTTAAAAATTTAAATACTAAATTTTAAAAATTTAATTATTAAAACTTTAAATTTTAAAATTTAAAAATTTAAATACTAAATTTCAAAAATTTGAATATTAAAACTTTAAATTTTAAAATTTAAAAATTTAAATTTTAAAATTTAAAAATTTAAATTTTAAAATTTAAAAATTTAAATACTAAATTTTAATAATTTAAAAATTTAAATACTCAATTTTAAAAATTTAATTATTAAAACTTTAAATTTTAAAATTTAAAAATTTAAAAATTTAAATACTAAATATTAAAAATTTAATTATTAAAACTTTAAATTTTAAAATTTAAAAATTTAAATTTTAAAATTTAAAAATTTAAATTTTAAAATTTAAAAATTTAAATACTAAATTTAAAAAATTTTATTATAAAAACTTTAAATTTTAAAATTTAAAAATTTAAATACTAAATTTTAATAATTTAAAAATTTAAATACTCAATTTTAAAAATTTAATTATTAAAACTTTAAATTTTAAAATTTAAAAATTTAAATACTAAATATTAAAAATTTAATTATTAAAACTTTAAATTTTAAAATTTAAAAATTTAAATTTTAAAATTTAACAATTTATATTTTAAAATTTAAAAATTTAAATACAAAATTTTAAAAATTTAATTATTAAAACTTTAAATTTTAAAATTTAAAAATTTAAATGCTAAATTTTAAAAATTTAAATATTAAAACTTTAAATTTTAAAATTTAAAAATTTAAATAGTAAATTTTAAACATTTAATTATTATAATGTTAAATTTTAAAATTTAAAAATTTAAATTTTAAAATTTAAAAATTTAAATTTTAGAATTTAAAAATTTAAACTTTAAAATTTAAAAATTTAAATTTTAAAATTTAAAAATTTAAATACTAAATTTTAAAAATTTAATTTCAAAACTTTAAATTTTAAAATTTAAAAATTTAAATACTAAATTTTAATAATTTAAAAATTTAAATACTCAATTTTAAAAATTTAATTATTAAAACTTTAAATTTTAAAATTTAAAAATTTAAATACTAAATATTAAAAATTTAATTATTAAAACTTTAAATTTTAAAATTTAAAAATTTAAATTTTAAAATTTAAAAATTTAAATTTTAAAATTTAAAAATTTAAATACTATATTTAAAAAATTTAATTATAAAAACTTTAAATTTTAAAATTTAAAAATTTAAAAATTTAAATACTAAATTTTAAAAATTTAATTATTAAAACTTTAAATTTTAAAATTTAAAAATTTAAATACTAAATTTTAAAAATTTAAATATTAAAACTTTAAATTTTAAAATTTAATAATTTAAATATTAAATTTTAAAAATTTGAATATTAAAACTTTAAATTTTAAAATTTAAAAATTTAAATACTAAATTTTAAAAATTTAATTATTAAAACGTTAAATTTTAAATACTAAATTTTAATAAATTAAAAATATAAATACTCAATTTTAAAAATTTAATTATTAAAACTTTAAATTTAAAAATTTAAAAATTTAAATTTTAAAATTTAAAAATTTAAATACTAAATTTTAAACATTTAATTATTAAAACGTTAAATTTTAAAATTTAAAAATTTTAATTTTAAAATTTAAAAATTTAAATTTTAAAATTTAAAAATTTAAATTTTAAAATTTAAAAATTTAAATACTAAATTTTGAAAATTTAATTTCAAAACTTTAAATTTTAAAATTTAAAAATTTAAATACTAAATTTTAAAAATTTAATTATTAAAACTTTAAATTTTAAAATTTAAAAATTTAAATACTAAATATTAGAAATTTAATTATTAAAACTTTAAATTTTAAAATTTAAAAAATTTAAATTTTAAAATTTAACAATTTAAATTTTAAAATTTAAAAATTTAAATACTAAATTTAAAAAATTTAATTATAAAAACTTTAAATTTTAAAATTTAAAAATTTAAAAATTTAAATACTAAATTTTAAAAATTTAATTATTAAAACTTTAAATTTTAAAATTTAAAAATTTAAATAATAAATTTTAAAAATTTAAATATTAAAACTTTAAATTTTAAAATTTAAAAATTTAAATACTAAATTTTAAACATTTAATTATTAAAACGTTAAATTTTAAAATTTAAAAATATAAATTTTAAAATTTAAAAATTTAAATTTTAAAATTTAAAAATTTAAATTTTAAAATTTAAAAATTTATATACTAAATTTTAAAAATTTAATTATTAAAACTTTAAATTTAAAAATTTAAATACTAAATTTTAAAAATTTAATTATTAAAACTTTAAATTTTAAAATTTAAAAATTTAAATACTAAATTTTAAAAATTTAAATATTAAAACTTTAAATTTTAAAATTTAATAATTTAAATATTATATTTTAAAAATTTGAATATTAAAACTTTAAATTTTAAAATTTAAAAATTTAAATACTAAATTTTAAAAATTTAATTATTAAAACGTTAAATTTTAAATACTAAATTTTAATAATTTAAAAATAAAAATACTCAATTTTAAAAATTTAATTATTAAAACTTTAAATTTTAAAATTTAAAAATTTAAATACTAAATTTTAAAAATTTGAATATTAAAACTTTAAATTTTAAAATTTAAAAATTTAAATACTAAATTTTAAACATTTAATTATTAAAACGTTAAATTTTAAAATTTAAAAATTTAAATTTTAAAATTTAAAAATTTAAATTTTAAAATTTAAAAATTTAAATTTTAAAATTTAAAAATTTAAATTTTAAAATTTAAAAATTTAAATTTTAAAATTTAAAAATTTAAATACTAAATTTTTAAAATTTAATTTCAAAACTTTAAATTTTAAAATTTAAAAATTTAAATACTAAATTTTAATAATTTAAAAATTTAAATACTCAATTTTAAAAATTTAATTATTAAAACTTTAAATTTTAAAATTTAAAAATTTAAATACTAAATATTAAAAATTTAATTATTAAAACTTTAAATTTTAAAATTTAAAAATTTAAATTTTAAAATTTAACAATTTATATTTTAAAATTTAAAAATTTAAATACTAAATTTTAAAAATTTAAATATTAAAACTTTAAATTTTAAAATTTAAAAATTTAAATACTAAATTTTAAAAATTTAATTATTAAAACTTTAAATTTTAAAATTTAAAAATTTTTTAAAATTTAAATACTAAATTTTAAAAATTTATTTATTAAAATTTTAAATTTTAAAATTTAAAAATTTAAATATTAAATTTTAAAAATTTGAATATTAAAACTTTAAATTTTAAAATTTAAAAATTTAAATACTAAATTTTTAAAATTGAATTATTAAAATTTTAAATTTTAAAATTTAAAAATTTAAATTTTAAAATTTAAAAATTTAAATTTTAAAATTTAAAAATTTAAATTTTAAAATTTAAAAATTTAAATTTTAAAATTTAAAAATTTAAATTTGAATATTTAAAAATTTAAATTTTAAAATTTAAAAATTTAAATACTAAATTTTAAAAATTTAATTATTAAAACTTTAAATTTTAAAATTTAAAAATTTAATAATTTAAATACTAAATTTTAAATTATTTATTAAAATTTTAAATTTTAAAATTTAAAAATTTAAATACAAAATTTTAAAAATTTAATTATTAAAACTTTAACTTTTAAAATTTAAAAATTTAAATACTAAATTTTAAAAATTTAATTATTAAAACTTTAAATTTTAAAATTTAAAAATTTAAATTTTAAAATTTAAAAATTTAAATTTTAAAATTTAAAAATTTAAATTTAAAAATACTAAATTTAAAAAATTTAATTATAAAAACTTTAAATTTTAAAATTTTAAAATTTAAAAATTTAAAAATTTAAATACTAAATTTTAAAAATTTAATTATTAAAACTTTAAATTTTAAAATTTAAAAATTTAAATACTAAATTTTAAAAATTTAAATATTAAAACTTTAAATTTTAAAATTTAAAAATTTAAATATTATATTTTAAAAATTTGAATATTAAAACTTTAAATTTTAAAATTTAAAAATTTAAATACTAAATTTTAAAAATTTAATTATTAAAACGTTAAATTTTAAAATTTAAAAATTTAAATTTTAAAATTTAAAAATTTAAATACTAAATTTTAATAATTTAAAAATATAAATACTCAATTTTAAAAATTTAATTATTAAAACTTTAAATTTAAAAATTTAAAAATTTAAATTTTAAAATTTAAAAATTTAAATTTTAAAATTTAAAACTTTAAATTTTAAAATTTAAAAATTTAAATACTAAATTTTAAAAATTTAATTTCAAAACTTTAAATTTTAAAATTTAAAAATTTAAATACTAAATTTTAATAATTTAAAAATTTAAATACTCAATTTTAAAAATTTAATTATTAAAACTTTAAATTTTAAAATTTAAAAATTTAAAAATTTAAATACTAAATATTAAAAATTTAATTATTAAAACTTTAAATTTTAAAATTTAAAAATTTAAATTTTAAAATTTAAAAATTTAAATTTTAAAATTTAAAAATTTAAATACTAAATTTAAAAAATTTAATTATAAAAACTTTAAATTTTAAAATTTAAAAATTTAAAAATTTAAATACTAAATTTTAAAAATTTAATTATTAAAACTTTAAATTTTAAAATTTAAAAATTTAAATGCTATATTTTAAAAATTTAAATATTAAAACTTTAAATTTTAAAATTTAAAAATTTAAATAGCAAATTTTAAACATTTAATTATTATAACGTTAAATTTTAAAATTTAAAAATTTAAATTTTAAAATTTAAAAATTTAAATTTTAAAATTTAAAAATTTAAATTTTAAAATTTAAAAATTTAAATTTTAAAATTTAAAAATTTAAATTTTAAAATTTAAAAATTTAAATTTTAAAATTTAAAAATTTAAATACTAAATTTAAAAAATTTAATTATAAAAACTTTAAATTTTAAAATTTAAAAATTTAAAAATTTAAATACTAAATTTTAAAAATTTAATTATTAAAACTTTAAATTTTAAAATTTAAAAATTTAAATACTAAATTTTAAACATTTAATTATTAAAACGTTAAATTTTAAAATTTAAAAATATAAATTTTAAAATTTAAAAATTTAAATTTTAAAATTTAAAAATTTAAATTTTAAAATTTAAAAATTTATATACTAAATTTTAAAAATTTAATTATTAAAACTTTAAATTTAAAAATTTAAATACTAAATTTTAAAAATTTAATTATTAAAACTTTAAATTTTAAAATTTAAAAATTTAAATACTAAATTTTAAAAATTTAAATATTAAAACTTTAAATTTTAAAATTTAATAATTTAAATATTATATTTTAAAAATTTGAATATTAAAACTTTAAATTTTAAAATTTAAAAATTTAAATACTAAATTTTAAAAATTTAATTATTAAAACGTTAAATTTTAAATACTAAATTTTAATAATTTAAAAATAAAAATACTCAATTTTAAAAATTTAATTATTAAAACTTTAAATTTTAAAATTTAAAAATTTAAATACTAAATTTTAAAAATTTGAATATTAAAACTTTAAATTTTAAAATTTAAAAATTTAAATACTAAATTTTAAACATTTAATTATTAAAACGTTAAATTTTAAAATTTAAAAATTTAAATTTTAAAATTTAAAAATTTAAATTTTAAAATTTAAAAATTTAAATTTTAAAATTTAAAAATTTAAATTTTAAAATTTAAAAATTTAAATTTTAAAATTTAAAAATTTAAATACTAAATTTTTAAAATTTAATTTCAAAACTTTAAATTTTAAAATTTAAAAATTTAAATACTAAATTTTAATAATTTAAAAATTTAAATACTCAATTTTAAAAATTTAATTATTAAAACTTTAAATTTTAAAATTTAAAAATTTAAATACTAAATATTAAAAATTTAATTATTAAAACTTTAAATTTTAAAATTTAAAAATTTAAATTTTAAAATTTAACAATTTATATTTTAAAATTTAAAAATTTAAATACTAAATTTTAAAAATTTAAATATTAAAACTTTAAATTTTAAAATTTAAAAATTTAAATACTAAATTTTAAAAATTTAATTATTAAAACTTTAAATTTTAAAATTTAAAAATTTTTTAAAATTTAAATACTAAATTTTAAAAATTTATTTATTAAAATTTTAAATTTTAAAATTTAAAAATTTAAATATTAAATTTTAAAAATTTGAATATTAAAACTTTAAATTTTAAAATTTAAAAATTTAAATACTAAATTTTTAAAATTGAATTATTAAAATTTTAAATTTTAAAATTTAAAAATTTAAATTTTAAAATTTAAAAATTTAAATTTTAAAATTTAAAAATTTAAATTTTAAAATTTAAAAATTTAAATTTTAAAATTTAAAAATTTAAATTTGAATATTTAAAAATTTAAATTTTAAAATTTAAAAATTTAAATACTAAATTTTAAAAATTTAATTATTAAAACTTTAAATTTTAAAATTTAAAAATTTAATAATTTAAATACTAAATTTTAAATTATTTATTAAAATTTTAAATTTTAAAATTTAAAAATTTAAATACAAAATTTTAAAAATTTAATTATTAAAACTTTAACTTTTAAAATTTAAAAATTTAAATACTAAATTTTAAAAATTTAATTATTAAAACTTTAAATTTTAAAATTTAAAAATTTAAATTTTAAAATTTAAAAATTTAAATTTTAAAATTTAAAAATTTAAACTTAAAAATACTAAATTTAAAAAATTTAATTATAAAAACTTTAAATTTTAAAATTTTAAAATTTAAAAATTTAAAAATTTAAATACTAAATTTTAAAAATTTAATTATTAAAACTTTAAATTTTAAAATTTAAAAATTTAAATACTAAATTTTAAAAATTTAAATATTAAAACTTTAAATTTTAAAATTTAAAAATTTAAATATTATATTTTAAAAATTTGAATATTAAAACTTTAAATTTTAAAATTTAAAAATTTAAATACTAAATTTTAAAAATTTAATTATTAAAACGTTAAATTTTAAAATTTAAAAATTTAAATTTTAAAATTTAAAAATTTAAATACTAAATTTTAATAATTTAAAAATATAAATACTCAATTTTAAAAATTTAATTATTAAAACTTTAAATTTAAAAATTTAAAAATTTAAATTTTAAAATTTAAAAATTTAAATTTTAAAATTTAAAACTTTAAATTTTAAAATTTAAAAATTTAAATACTAAATTTTAAAAATTTAATTTCAAAACTTTAAATTTTAAAATTTAAAAATTTAAATACTAAATTTTAATAATTTAAAAATTTAAATACTCAATTTTAAAAATTTAATTATTAAAACTTTAAATTTTAAAATTTAAAAATTTAAAAATTTAAATACTAAATATTAAAAATTTAATTATTAAAACTTTAAATTTTAAAATTTAAAAATTTAAATTTTAAAATTTAAAAATTTAAATTTTAAAATTTAAAAATTTAAATACTAAATTTAAAAAATTTAATTATAAAAACTTTAAATTTTAAAATTTAAAAATTTAAAAATTTAAATACTAAATTTTAAAAATTTAATTATTAAAACTTTAAATTTTAAAATTTAAAAATTTAAATGCTATATTTTAAAAATTTAAATATTAAAACTTTAAATTTTAAAATTTAAAAATTTAAATAGCAAATTTTAAACATTTAATTATTATAACGTTAAATTTTAAAATTTAAAAATTTAAATTTTAAAATTTAAAAATTTAAATTTTAAAATTTAAAAATTTAAATTTTAAAATTTAAAAATTTAAATTTTAAAATTTAAAAATTTAAATTTTAAAATTTAAAAATTTAAATACTAAATTTTAAAAATTTAATTTCAAAACTTTAAATTTTAAAATTTAAAAATTTAAATACTAAATTTTAATAATTTAAAAATTTAAAAACTCAATTTTAAAAATTTAATTATTAAAACTTTAAATTTTAAAATTTAAAAATTTAAAAATTTAAATACTAAATATTAAAAATTTAATTATTAAAACTTTAAATTTTAAAATTTAAAAATTTAAATTTTAAAATTTAAAAATTTAAATACTAAATTTAAAAAATTTAATTATAAAAACTTTAAATTTTAAAATTTAATAATTTAAATATTATATTTTAAAAATTTGAATATTAAAACTTTAAATTTTAAAATTTAAAAATTTAAATACTAAATTTTAAAAATTTAATTATTAAAACGTTAAATTTTAAATACTAAATTTTAATAATTTAAAAATAAAAATACTCAATTTTAAAAATTTAATTATTAAAACTTTAAATTTTAAAATTTAAAAATTTAAATACTAAATTTTAAAAATTTGAATATTAAAACTTTAAATTTTAAAATTTAAAAATTTAAATACTAAATTTTAAACATTTAATTATTGAAACGTTAAATTTTAAAATTTAAAAATTTAAATTTTAAAATTTAAAAATTTAAATTTTAAAATTTAAAAATTTAAATTTTAAAATTTAAAAATTTAAATTTTAAAATTTAAAAATTTAAATTTTAAAATTTAAAAATTTAAATACTAAATTTTTAAAATTTAATTTCAAAACTTTAAATTTTAAAATTTAAAAATTTAAATACTAAATTTTAATAATTTAAAAATTTAAATACTCAATTTTAAAAATTTAATTATTAAAACTTTAAATTTTAAAATTTAAAAATTTAAATACTAAATATTAAAAATTTAATTATTAAAACTTTAAATTTTAAAATTTAAAAATTTAAATTTTAAAATTTAACAATTTATATTTTAAAATTTAAAAATTTAAATACTAAATTTTAAAAATTTAAATATTAAAACTTTAAATTTTAAAATTTAAAAATTTAAATACTAAATTTTAAAAATTTAATTATTAAAACTTTAAATTTTAAAATTTAAAAATTTTTTAAAATTTAAATACTAAATTTTAAAAATTTATTTATTAAAATTTTAAATTTTAAAATTTAAAAATTTAAATATTAAATTTTAAAAATTTGAATATTAAAACTTTAAATTTTAAAATTTAAAAATTTAAATACTAAATTTTTAAAATTGAATTATTAAAATTTTAAATTTTAAAATTTAAAAATTTAAATTTTAAAATTTAAAAATTTAAATTTTAAAATTTAAAAATTTAAATTTTAAAATTTAAAAATTTAAATTTTAAAATTTAAAAATTTAAATTTGAATATTTAAAAATTTAAATTTTAAAATTTAAAAATTTAAATACTAAATTTTAAAAATTTAATTATTAAAACTTTAAATTTTAAAATTTAAAAATTTAATAATTTAAATACTAAATTTTAAATTATTTATTAAAATTTTAAATTTTAAAATTTAAAAATTTAAATACTAAATTTTAAAAATTTAATTATTAAAACTTTAACTTTTAAAATTTAAAAATTTAAATACTAAATTTTAAAAATTTAATTATTAAAACTTTAAATTTTAAAATTTAAAAATTTAAATTTTAAAATTTAAAAATTTAAATTTTAAAATTTAAAAATTTAAATTTAAAAATACTAAATTTAAAAAATTTAATTATAAAAACTTTAAATTTTAAAATTTTAAAATTTAAAAATTTAAAAATTTAAATACTAAATTTTAAAAATTTAATTATTAAAACTTTAAATTTTAAAATTTAAAAATTTAAATACTAAATTTTAAAAATTTAAATATTAAAACTTTAAATTTTAAAATTTAAAAATTTAAATATTATATTTTAAAAATTTGAATATTAAAACTTTAAATTTTAAAATTTAAAAATTTAAATACTAAATTTTAAAAATTTAATTATTAAAAAGTTAAATTTTAAAATTTAAAAATTTAAATTTTAAAATTTAAAAATTTAAATTTTAAAATTTAAAAATTTAAATTTTAAAATTTAAAAATTTAAATACTAAATTTTAATAATTTAAAAATATAAATACTCAATTTTAAAAATTTAATTATTAAAACTTTAAATTTAAAAATTTAAAAATTTAAATTTTAAAATTTAAAAATTTAAATTTTAAAATTTAAAACTTTAAATTTTAAAATTTAAAAATTTAAATACTAAATTTTAAAAATTTAATTTCAAAACTTTAAATTTTAAAATTTAAAAATTTAAATACTAAATTTTAATAATTTAAAAATTTAAATACTCAATTTTAAAAATTTAATTATTAAAACTTTAAATTTTAAAATTTAAAAATTTAAAAATTTAAATACTAAATATTAAAAATTTAATTATTAAAACTTTAAATTTTAAAATTTAAAAATTTAAATTTTAAAATTTAAAAATTTAAATTTTAAAATTTAAAAATTTAAATACTAAATTTAAAAAATTTAATTATAAAAACTTTAAATTTTAAAATTTAAAAATTTAAAAATTTAAATACTAAATTTTAAAAATTTAATTATTAAAACTTTAAATTTTAAAATTTAAAAATTTAAATGCTATATTTTAAAAATTTAAATATTAAAACTTTAAATTTTAAAATTTAAAAATTTAAATAGTAAATTTTAAACATTTAGTTATTATAACGTTAAATTTTAAAATTTAAAAATTTAAATTTTAAAATTTAAAAATTTAAATTTTAAAATTTAAAAATTTAAATTTTATAATTTAAAAATTTAAATTTTAAAATTTAAAAATTTAAATTTTAAAATTTAAAAATTTAAATACTAAATTTTAAAAATTTAATTTCAAAACTTTAAATTTTAAAATTTAAAAATTTAAATACTAAATTTTAATAATTTAAAAATTTAAAAACTCAATTTTAAAAATTTAATTATTAAAACTTTAAATTTTAAAATTTAAAAATTTAAAAATTTAAATACTAAATATTAAAAATTTAATTATTAAAACTTTAAATTTTAAAATTTAAAAATTTAAATTTTAAAATTTAAAAATTTAAATACTAAATTTAAAAAATTTAATTATAAAAACTTTAAATTTTAAAATTTAAAAATTTAAAAATTTAAATACTAAATTTTAAAAATTTAATTATTAAAACTTTAAATTTTAAAATTTAAAAATTTAAATACTAAATTTTAAAAATTTAAATATTAAAACTTTAAATTTTAAAATTTAATAATTTAAATATTAAATTTTAAAAATTTGAATATTAAAACTTTAAATTTTAAAATTTAAAAATTTAAATACTAAATTTTAAAAATTTAATTATTAAAACGTTAAATTTTAAATACTAAATTTTAATAATTTAAAAATATAAATACTCAATTTTAAAAATTTAATTATTAAAACTTTAAATTTAAAAATTTAAAAATTTAAATTTTAAAATTTAAAAATTTAAAATTTAAAACTTTAAATTTTAAAATTTAAAAATTTAAATACTAAATTTTAAAAATTTAATTTCAAAACTTTAAATTTTAAAATTTAAAAATTTAAATACTAAATTTTAATAATTTAAAAATTTAAATACTCAATTTTAAAAATTTAATTATTAAAACTTTAAATTTTAAAATTTAAAAATTTAAAAATTTAAATACTAAATATTAAAAATTTAATTATTAAAACTTTAAATTTTAAAATTTAAAAATTTAAATACTAAATTTTAAAAATTTAAATATTAAAACTTTAAATTTTAAAATTTAAAAATTTAAATACTAAATTTTAAACATTTAATTATTAAAACGTTAAATTTTAAAATTTTAAAATTTAAATTTTAAAATTTAAAAATTTAAATACTAAATTTTAAAAATTTAATTTCAAAACTTTAAATTTTAAAATTTAAAAATTTAAATACTAAATTTTAATAATTTAAAAATTTAAATACTCAATTTTAAAAATTTAATTATTAAAACTTTAAATTTTAAAATTTAAAAATTTAAATACTAAATATTAAAAATTTAATTATTAAAACTTTAAATTTTAAAATTTAAAAATTTAAATTTTAAAATTTAAAAATTTAAATTTTAAAATTTAAAAATTTAAATACTAAATTTAAAAAATTTAATTATAAAAACTTTAAATTTTAAAATTTAAAAATTTAAATACTAAATTTTAAAAATTTAATTATTAAAACTTTAAATTTAAAAATTTAAATACTAAATTTTTAAAATTGAATTTTTAAAATTTTAAATTTTAAAATTTAAAAATTTAAATTTTAAAATTTAAAAATTTAAATTATAAAATTTAAAAATTTAAATTTTAAAATTTAAAAATTTAAATTTTAAAATTTAAAAAAATTTAAATTTTAAAATTTAAAAATTTAAATTTGAATATTTAAAAATTTAAATTTTAAAATTTAAATATTTAAATACTAAATTTTAAAAATTTAATTATTAAAACTTTAAATTTTAAAATTTAAAAATTTAAAAATTTAAATACTAAATTTTAAAAATTTATTTATTAAAATTTTAAATTTTAAAATTTAAAAATTTAAAAATTTAAATACTAAATATTAAAAATTTAAAAATTTAAATACTAAATTTTAAAAATTTGAATATTAAAACTTTAAATTTTAAAATTTAAAAATTTAAATTTTAAAATTTAAAAATTTAAATTTTAAAATTTAAAAATTTAAATACTAAATTTAAAAAATTTAATTATAAAAACTTTAAAGTTTAAAATTTAAAAATTTAAAAATTTAAATACTAAATTTTAAAAATTTAATTATTAAAACTTTAAATTTTAAAATTTAAAAATTTAAATACTAAATTTTAAAAATTTAAATATTAAAACTTTAAATTTTAAAATTTAAAAATTTAAAAATTTAAATACTAAATATTAAAAATTTAATTATTAAAACTTTAAATTTTAAAATTTAAAAATTTAAATTTTAAAATTTAAAAATTTATAAATTTAAATTTTAAAATTTAAAAATTTAAATACTAAATTTAAAAAATTTAATTATAAAAACTTTAAAGTTTAAAATTTAAAAATTTAAAAATTTAAATACTAAATTTTAAAAATTTAATTATTAAAACTTTAAATTTTAAAATTTAAAAATTTAAATACTAAATTTTAAACATTTAATTATTAAAACGTTAAATTTTAAAATTTAGAAATTTAAATTTTAAAATTTAAAAATTTAAATTTTAAAATTTAAAAATTTAAATACTAAATATTAAAAATTTAATTATTAAAACTTTAAATTTTAAAATTTAAAAATTTAAATACTAAATTTTAAAAATTTAAATATTAAAACTTTAAATTTTAAAATTTAAAAATTTAAATACTAAATTTTAAACATTTAATTATTAAAACGTTAAATTTTAAAATTTAAAAATTTAAATTTTAAAATTTAAAAATTTAAATTTTAAAATTTAAAAATTTAAATTTTAAAATTTAAAAATTTAAATACTAAATTTTAAAAATTTAATTTCAAAACTTTAAATTTTAAAATTTAAAAATTTAAATACTAAATTTTAATAATTTAAAAATTTAAATACTCAATTTTAAAAATTTAATTATTAAAACTTTAAATTTTAAAATTTAAAAATTTAAAAATTTAAATACCAAATATTAAAAATTTAATTATTAAAACTTTAAATTTTAAAATTTAAAAATTTAAATACTAAATTTAAAAAATTTAATTATAAAAACTTTAAATTTTAAAATTTAAAAATTTAAAAATTGAAATACTAAATTTTAAAAATTTAATTATTAAAACTTTAAATTTTAAAATTTAAAAATTTAAATACTAAATTTTAAAAATTTAAATATTAAAACTTTAAATTTTAAAATTTAAAAATTTAAATACTAAATTTTAAACATTTAATTATTAAAACGTTAAATTTTAAAATTTAAAAATATAAATTTTAAAATTTAAAAATTTAAATTTTAAAATTTAAAAATTTATATACTAAATTTTAAAAATTTAATTATTAAAACTTTAAATTTAAAAATTTAAATACTAAATTTTTAAAATTGAATTTTTAAAATTTTAAATTTTAAAATTTAAAAATTTAAATTTTAAAATTTAAAAATTTAAATTATAAAATTTAAAAATTTAAATTTTAAAATTTAAAAATTTAAATTTTAAAATTTAAAAATTTAAATTTTAAAATTTAAAAATTTAAATTTGAATATTTAAAAATTTAAATTTTAAAATTTAAAAATTTAAATACTAAATTTTAAAAATTTAATTATTAAAACTTTAAATTTTAAAATTTAAAAATTTAAAAATTTAAATACTAAATTTTAAAAATTTATTTATTAAAATTTTAAATTTTAAAATTTAAAAATTTAAAAATTTAAATACTAAATATTAAAAATTTAATTATTAAAACTTTAAATTTTAAAATTTAAAAATTTAAATTTTAAAATTTAAAAATTTAAATACTAAATTTTAAAAATTTGAATATTAAAACTTTAAATTTTAAAATTTAAAAATTTAAATTTTAAAATTTAAAAATTTAAATTTTAAAATTTAAAAATTTAAATACTAAATTTTAAAAATTTAATTTCAAAACTTTAATTTTTAAAATTTAAAAATTTAAATACTAAATTTTAATAATTTAAACATTTAAATACTCAATTTTAAAAATTTAATTATTAAAACTTTAAATTTTAAAATTTAAAAATTTAAAAATTTAAATACTAAATATTAAAAATTTAATTATTAAAACTTTAAATTTTAAAATTTAAAAATTTAAATTTTAAAATTTAAAAATTTAAATTTTAAAATTTAAAAATTTAAATACTAAATTTAAAAAATTTAATTATAAAAACTTTAAAGTTTAAAATTTAAAAATTTAAAAATTTAAATACTAAATTTTAAAAATTTAATTATTAAAACTTTAAATTTTAAAATTTAAAAATTTAAATACTTAATTTTAAAAATTTAAATATTAAAACTTTAAATTTTAAAATTTAAAAATTTAAAAATTTAAATACTAAATATTAAAAATTTAATTATTAAAACTTTAAATTTTAAAATTTAAAAATTTAAATTTTAAAATTTAAAAATTTAAATTTTAATATTTAAAAATTTAAATACTAAATTTAAAAAATTTAATTATAAAAACTTTAAAGTTTAAAATTTAAAAATTTAAAAATTTAAATACTAAATTTTAAAAATTTAATTATTAAAACTTTAAATTTTAAAATTTAAAAATTTAAATACTAAATTTTAAACATTTAATTATTAAAACGTTAAATTTTAAAATTTAAAAATTTAAATTTTAAAATTTAAAAATTTAAATTTTAAAATTTAAAAATTTAAATTTTAAAATTTAAAAATTTAAATACTAAATATTAAAAATTTAATTATTAAAACTTTAAATTTTAAAATTTAAAAATTTAAATACTAAATTTTAAAAATTTAAATATTAAAACTTTAAATTTTAAAATTTAAAAATTTAAATACTAAATTTTAAACATTTAATTATTAAAACGTTAAATTTTAAAATTTAAAAATTTAAATTTTAAAATTTAAAAATTTAAATTTTAAAATTTAAAAATTTAAATTTTAAAATTTAAAAATTTAAATACTAAATTTTAAAAATTTAATTTCAAAACTTTAAATTTTAAAATTTAAAAATTTAAATACTAAATTTTAATAATTTAAAAATTTAAATACTCAATTTTAAAAATTTAATTATTAAAACTTTAAATTTTAAAATTTAAAAATTTAAAAATTTAAATACTAAATATTAAAAATTTAATTATTAAAACTTTAAATTTTAAAATTTAAAAATTTAAATTTTAAAATTTAAAAATTTAAATTTTAAAATTTAAAAATTTAAATACTAAATTTAAAAAATTTAATTATAAAAACTTTAAAGTTTAAAATTTAAAAATTTAAAAATTTAAATACTAAATTTTAAAAATTTAATTATTAAAACTTTAAATTTTAAAATTTAAAAATTTAAATACTTAATTTTAAAAATTTAAATATTAAAACTTTAAATTTTAAAATTTAAAAATTTAAAAATTTAAATACTAAATATTAAAAATTTAATTATTAAAACTTTAAATTTTAAAATTTAAAAATTTAAATTTTAAAATTTAAAAATTTAAATTTTAATATTTAAAAATTTAAATACTAAATTTAAAAAATTTAATTATAAAAACTTTAAAGTTTAAAATTTAAAAATTTAAAAATTTAAATACTAAATTTTAAAAATTTAATTATTAAAACTTTAAATTTTAAAATTTAAAAATTTAAATACTAAATTTTAAACATTTAATTATTAAAACGTTAAATTTTAAAATTTAAAAATTTAAATTTTAAAATTTAAAAATTTAAATTTTAAAATTTAAAAATTTAAATTTTAAAATTTAAAAATTTAAATACTAAATATTAAAAATTTAATTATTAAAACTTTAAATTTTAAAATTTAAAAATTTAAATACTCAATTTTAAAAATTTAATTATTAAAACTTTAAATTTTAAAATTTAAAAATTTAAAAATTTAAATACTAAATATTAAAAATTTAATTATTAAAACTTTAAATTTTAAAATTTAAAAATTTAAATTTTAAAATTTAAAAATTTAAATTTTAAAATTTAAAAATTTAAATACTAAATTTAAAAAATTTAATTATAAAAACTTTAAATTTTAAAATTTAAAAATTTAAAAATTTAAATACTAAATTTTAAAAATTTAATTATTAAAACTTTAAATTTTAAAATTTAAAAATTTAAATACTAAATTTTAAAAATTTAAATATTAAAACTTTAAATTTTAAAATTTAAAAATTTAAATACTAAATTTTAAACATTTAATTATTAAAACGTTAAATTTTAAAATTTAAAAATATAAATTTTAAAATTTAAAAATTTAAATTTTAAAATTTAAAAATTTATATACTAAATTTTAAAAATTTAATTATTAAAACTTTAAATTTAAAAATTTAAATACTAAATTTTTAAAATTGAATTTTTAAAATTTTAAATTTTAAAATTTAAAAATTTAAATTTTAAAATTTAAAAATTTAAATTATAAAATTTAAAAATTTAAATTTTAAAATTTAAAAATTTAAATTTTAAAATTTAAAAATTTAAATTTTAAAATTTAAAAATTTAAATTTTAAAATTTAAAAATTTAAAAATTTAAATACTAAATTTTAAAAATTTATTTATTAAAATTTTAAATTTAAAAATTTAAAATTTTAAATACTAAATATTAAAAATTTAATTATTAAAACTTTAAATTTTAAAATTTAAAAATTTAAATTTTAAAATTTAAAAATTTAAATACTAAATTTTAAAAATTTGAATATTAAAACTTTAAATTTTAAAATTTAAAAATTTAAATTTTAAAATTTAAAAATTTAAATTTTAAAATTTAAAAATTTAAATTTTAAAATTTAAAAATTTAAATACTAAATTTTAAAAATTTAATTTCAAAACTTTAATTTTTAAAATTTAAAAATTTAAATACTAAATTTTAATAATTTAAAAATTTAAATACTCAATTTTAAAAATTTAATTATTAAAACTTTAAATTTTAAAATTTAAAAATTTAAAAATTTAAATACTAAATATTAAAAATTTAATTATTAAAACTTTAAATTTTAAAATTTAAAAATTTAAATTTTAAAATTTAAAAATTTAAATTTTAAAATTTAAAAATTTAAATACTAAATTTAAAAAATTTAATTATAAAAACTTTAAAGTTTAAAATTTAAAAATTTAAAAATTTAAATACTAAATTTTAAAAATTTAATTATTAAAACTTTAAATTTTAAAATTTAAAAATTTAAATACTAAATTTTAAAAATTTAAATATTAAAACTTTAAATTTTAAAATTTAAAAATTTAAAAATTTAAATACTAAATATTAAAAATTTAATTATTAAAACTTTAAATTTTAAAATTTAAAAATTTAAATACTAAATTTTAAACATTTAATTATTAAAACCTTAAATTTTAAAATTTAAAAATTTAAATTTTAAAATTTAAAAATTTAAATTTTAAAATTTAAAAATTTAAATTTTAAAATTTAAAAATTTAAATACTAAATATTAAAAATTTAATTATTAAAACTTTAAATTTTAAAATTTAAAAATTTAAATACTAAATTTTAAAAATTTAAATATTAAAACTTTAAATTTTAAAATTTAAAAATTTAAATACTAAATTTTAAACATTTAATTATTAAAACGTTAAATTTTAAAATTTAAAAATTTAAATTTTAAAATTTAAAAATTTAAAAATTTAAATTTTAAAATTTAAAAATTTAAATACTAAATTTTAAAAATTTAATTTCAAAACTTTAAATTTTAAAATTTAAAAATTTAAATACTAAATTTTAATAATTTAAAAATTTAAATACTCAATTTTAAAAATTTAATTATTAAAACGTTAAATTTTAAAATTTAAAAATATAAATTTTAAAATTTAAAAATTTAAATTTTAAAATTTAAAAATTTATATACTAAATTTTAAAAATTTAATTATTAAAACTTTAAATTTAAAAATTTAAATACTAAATTTTTAAAATTGAATTTTTAAAATTTTAAATTTTAAAATTTAAAAATTTAAATTTTAAAATTTAAAAATTTAAATTTTAAAATTTAAAAATTTAAATTATAAAATTTAAAAATTTAAATTTTAAAATTTAAAAATTTAAATTTTAAAATTTAAAAATTTAAATTTTAAAATTTAAAAATTTAAATTTTAAAATTTAAAAATTTAAATTTTAAAATTTAAAAATTTAAATACAAAATTTTAAACATTTAATTTAGTATTTAAATTTTTAAATTTTAAAATTTAAAAATTTAAATTTGAATATTTAAAAATTTAAATTTTAAAATTTAAAAATTTAAATACTAAATTTTAAAAATTTAATTATTAAAACTTTAAATTTTAAAATTTAAAAATTTAAAAATTTAAATACTAAATTTTAAAAATTTATTTATTAAAATTTTAAATTTAAAAATTTAAAAATTTAAATACTAAATATTAAAAATTTAATTATTAAAACTTTAAATTTTAAAATTTAAAAATTTAAATTTTAAAATTTAAAAATTTAAATACTAAATTTTAAAAATTTGAATATTAAAACTTTAAATTTTAAAATTTAAAAATTTAAATTTTAAAATTTAAAAATTTAAATTTTAAAATTTAAAAATTTAAATACTAAATTTTAAAAATTTAATTTCAAAACTTTAATTTTTAAAATTTAAAAATTTAAATACTAAATTTTAATAATTTAAAAATTTAAATACTCAATTTTAAAAATTTAATTATTAAAACTTTAAATTTTAAAATTTAAAAATTTAAATACTAAATATTAAAAATTTAATTATTAAAACTTTAAATTTTAAAATTTAAAAATTTAAATTTTAAAATTTAAAAATTTAAATTTTAAAATTTAAAAATTTAAATACTAAATTTAAAAAATTTAATTATAAAAACTTTAAAGTTTAAAATTTAAAAATTTAAAAATTTAAATACTAAATTTTAAAAATTTAATTATTAAAACTTTAAATTTTAAAATTTAAAAATTTAAATACTAAATTTTAAAAATTTAAATATTAAAACTTTAAATTTTAAAATTTAAAAATTTAAAAATTTAAATACTAAATATTAAAAATTTAATTATTAAAACTTTAAATTTTAAAATTTAAAAATTTAAATACTAAATTTAAAAAATTTAATTATAAAAACTTTAAAGTTTAAAATTTAAAAATTTAAAAATTTAAAAACTAAATTTTAAAAATTTAATTATTAAAACTTTAAATTTTAAAATTTAAAAATTTAAATTTTAAAATTTAAAAATTTAAATTTTAAAATTTAAAAATTTAAATACTAAATTTAAAAAATTTAATTATAAAAACTTTAAAGTTTAAAATTTAAAAATTTAAAAATTTAAATACTAAATTTTAAACATTTAATTATTAAAACCTTAAATTTTAAAATTTAAAAATTTAAATTTGAATATTTAAAAATTTAAATTTTAAAATTTAAAAATTTAAATACTAAATTTTAAAAATTTAATTATTAAAACTTTAAATTTTAAAATTTAAAAATTTAAATACTAAATTTTAAACATTTAATTATTAAAACCTTAAATTTTAAAATTTAAAAATTTAAATTTTAAAATTTAAAAATTTAAATTTTAAAATTTAAAAATTTAAATTTTAAAATTTAAAAATTTAAATACTAAATATTAAAAATTTAATTATTAAAACTTTAAATTTTAAAATTTAAAAATTTAAATATTAAATTTTAAAAATTTAAATATTAAAACTTTAAATTTTAAAATTTAAAAATTTAAATACTAAATTTTAAACATTTAATTATTAAAACGTTAAATTTTAAAATGTAAAAATTTAAATTTTAAAATTTAAAAATTTAAATTTTAAAATTTAAAAATTTAAATTTTAAAATTTAAAAATTTAAATACTAAATTTTAAAAATTTAATTTCAAAACTTTAAATTTTAAAATTTAAAAATTTAAATACTAAATTTTAATAATTTAAAAATTTAAATACTCAATTTTAAAAATTTAATTATTAAAACTTTCAATTTTAAAATTTAAAAATTTAAAAATTTAAATACTAAATATTAAAAATTTAATTATTAAAACTTTAAATTTTAAAATTTAAAAATTTAAATTTTAAAATTTAAAAATTTAAATTTTAAAATTTAAAAATTTAAATACTAAATTTAAAAAATTTAATTATAAAAACTTTAAATTTTAAAATTTAAAAATTTAAAAATTTAAATACTAAATTTTAAAAATTTAATTATTAAAACTTTAAATTTTAAAATTTAAAAATTTAAATACTAAATTTTAAAAATTTAAATATTAAAACTTTAAATTTTAAAATTTAAAAATTTAAATACTAAATTTTAAACATTTAATTATTAAAACGTTAAATTTTAAAATTTAAAAATATAAATTTTAAAATTTAAAAATTTAAATTTTAAAATTTAAAAATTTATATACTAAATTTTAAAAATTTAATTATTAAAATTTTAAATTTAAAAATTTAAATACTAAATTTTTAAAATTGAATTTTTAAAATTTTAAATTTTAAAATTTAAAAATTTAAATTTTAAAATTTAAAAATTTAAATTATAAAATTTAAAAATTTAAATTTTAAAATTTAAAAATTTAAATTTTAAAATTTAAAAATTTAAATTTTAAAATTTAAAAATTTAAATTTGAATATTTAAAAATTTAAATTTTAAAATTTAAAAATTTAAATACTAAATTTTAAAAATTTAATTATTAAAACTTTAAATTTTAAAATTTAAAAATTTAAAAATTTAAATACTAAATTTTAAAAATTTATTTATTAAAATTTTAAATTTTAAAATTTAAAAATTTAAAAATTTAAATACTAAATATTAAAAATTTAATTATTAAAACTTTAAATTTTAAAATTTAAAAATTTAAATTTTAAAATTTAAAAATTTAAATACTAAATTTTAAAAATTTGAATATTAAAACTTTAAATTTTAAAATTTAAAAATTTAAATTTTAAAATTTAAAAATTTAAATTTTAAAATTTAAAAATTTAAATACTAAATTTAAAAAATTTAATTATAAAAACTTTAAAGTTTAAAATTTAAAAATTTAAAAATTTAAATACTAAATTTTAAAAATTTAATTATTAAAACTTTAAATTTTAAAATTTAAAAATTTAAATATTAAATTTTAAAAATTTAAATATTAAAACTTTAAATTTTAAAATTTAAAAATTTAAAAATTTAAATACTAAATATTAAAAATTTAATTATTAAAACTTTAAATTTTAAAATTTAAAAATTTAAAGTTTAAAATTTAAAAATTTAAAAATTTAAATACTAAATTTTAAAAATTTAATTATTAAAACTTTAAATTTTAAAATTTAAAAATTTAAATACTAAATTTTAAACATTTAATTATTAAAACGTTAAATTTTAAAATTTAGAAATTTAAATTTTAAAATTTAAAAATTTAAATTTTAAAATTTAAAAATTTAAATTTTAAAATTTAAAAATTTAAATACTAAATATTAAAAATTTAATTATTAAAACTTTAAATTTTAAAATTTAAAAATTTAAATTCTAAATTTTAAAAATTTAAATATTAAAACTTTAAATTTTAAAATTTAAAAATTTAAATACTAAATTTTAAACATTTAATTATTAAAACGTTAAATTTTAAAATTTAAAAATTTAAATTTTAAAATTTAAAAATTTAAATTTTAAAATTTAAAAATTTAAATTTTAAAATTTAAAAATTTAAATACTAAATTTTAAAAATTTAATTTCAAAACTTTAAATTTTAAAATTTAAAAATTTAAATACTAAATTTTAATAATTTAAAAATTTAAATACTCAATTTTAAAAATTTAATTATTAAAACTTTAAATTTTAAAATTTAAAAATTTAAAATTTAAATACCAAATATTAAAAATTTAATTATTAAAACTTTAAATTTTAAAATTTAAAAATTTAAATACTAAATTTAAAAAATTTAATTATAAAAACTTTAAATTTTAAAATTTAAAAATTTAAAAATTGAAATACTAAATTTTAAAAATTTAATTATTAAAACTTTAAATTTTAAAATTTAAAAATTTAAATACTAAATTTTAAAAATTTAAATATTAAAACTTTAAATTTTAAAATTTAAAAATTTAAATACTAAATTTTAAACACTTAATTATTAAAACGTTAAATTTTAAAATTTAAAAATATAAATTTTAAAATTTAAAAATTTAAATACTAAATTTAAAAAATTTAATTATAAAAACTTTAAATTTTAAAATTTAAAAATTTAAAAATTTAAATACTAAATTTTAAAAATTTAATTATTAAAACTTTAAATTTTAAAATTTAAAAATTTAAATACTAAATTTAAAAAATTTAATTATAAAAACTTTAAAGTTTAAAATTTAAAAATTTAAAAATTTAAATACTAAATTTTAAAAATTTAATTATTAAAACTTTAAATTTTAAAATTTAAAAATTTAAATACTAAATTTTAAAAATTTAAATATTAAAACTTTAAATTTTAAAATTTAAAAATTTAAAAATTTAAATACTAAATATTAAAAATTTAATTATTAAAACTTTAAATTTTAAAATTTAAAAATTTAAATACTAAATTTAAAAAATTTAATTATAAAAACTTTAAAGTTTAAAATTTAAAAATTTAAAAATTTAAATACTAAATTTTAAAAATTTAATTATTAAAACTTTAAATTTTAAAATTTAAAAATTTAAATTTTAAAATTTAAAAATTTAAATTTTAAAATTTAAAAATTTAAATACTAAATTTAAAAAATTTAATTATAAAAACTTTAAAGTTTAAAATTTAAAAATTTAAAAATTTAAATACTAAATTTTAAAAATTTAATTATTAAAACTTTAAATTTTAAAATTTAAAAATTTAAATACTAAATTTTAAACATTTAATTATTAAAACCTTAAATTTTAAAATTTAAAAATTTAAATTTTAAAATTTAAAAATTTAAATTTTAAAATTTAAAAATTTAAATACTAAATATTAAAAATTTAATTATTAAAACTTTAAATTTTAAAATTTAAAAATTTAAATACTAAATTTTAAAAATTTAAATATTAAAACTTTAAATTTTAAAATTTAAAAATTTAAATACTAAATTTTAAACATTTAATTATTAAAACGTTAAATTTTAAAATGTAAAAATTTAAATTTTAAAATTTAAAAATTTAAATTTTAAAATTTAAAAATTTAAATTTTAAAATTTAAAAATTTAAATACTAAATTTTAAAAATTTAATTTCAAAACTTTAAATTTTAAAATTTAAAAATTTAAATACTAAATTTTAATAATTTAAAAATTTAAATACTCAATTTTAAAAATTTAATTATTAAAACTTTAAATTTTAAAATTTAAAAATTTAAAAATTTAAATACTAAATATTAAAAATTTAATTATTAAAACTTTAAATTTTAAAATTTAAAAATTTAAATTTTAAAATTTAAAAATTTAAATTTTAAAATTTAAAAATTTAAATACTAAATTTAAAAAATTTAATTATAAAAACTTTAAATTTTAAAATTTAAAAATTTAAAAATTTAAATACTAAATTTTAAAAATTTAATTATTAAAACTTTAAATTTTAAAATTTAAAAATTTAAATACTAAATTTTAAAAATTTAAATATTAAAACTTTAAATTTTAAAATTTAAAAATTTAAATACTAAATTTTAATCATTTAATTATTAAAACGTTAAATTTTAAAATTTAAAAATATAAATTTTAAAATTTAAAAATTTAAATTTTAAAATTTAAAAATTTATATACTAAATTTTAAAAATTTAATTATTAAAATTTTAAATTTAAAAATTTAAATACTAAATTTTTAAAATTGAATTTTTAAAATTTTAAATTTTAAAATTTAAAAATTTAAATTTTAAAATTTAAAAATTTAAATTATAAAATTTAAAAATTTAAATTTTAAAATTTAAAAATTTAAATTTTAAAATTTAAAAATTTAAATTTTAAAATTTAAAAATTTAAATTTTAAAATTTAAAAATTTAAATTTGAATATTTAAAAATTTAAATTTTAAAATTTAAAAATTTAAATACTAAATTTTAAAAATTTAATTATTAAAACTTTAAATTTTAAAATTTAAAAATTTAAAAATTTAAATACTAAATTTTAAAAATTTATTTATTAAAATTTTAAATTTTAAAATTTAAAAATTTAAAAATTTAAATACTAAATATTAAAAATTTAATTATTAAAACTTTAAATTTTAAAATTTAAAAATTTAAATTTTAAAATTTAAAAATTTAAATACTAAATTTTAAAAATTTGAATATTAAAAATTTAAATTTTAAAATTTAAAAATTTAAATTTTAAAATTTAAAAATTTAAATACTAAATTTAAAAAATTTAATTATAAAAACTTTAAAGTTTAAAATTTAAAAATTTAAAAATTTAAATACTAAATTTTAAAAATTTAATTATTAAAACTTTAAATTTTAAAATTTAAAAATTTAAATACTAAATTTTAAAAATTTAAATATTAAAACTTTAAATTTTAAAATTTAAAAATTTAAAAATTTAAATACTAAATATTAAAAATTTAATTATTAAAACTTTAAATTTTAAAATTTAAAAATTTAAATACTAAATTTTAAACATTTAATTATTAAAACCTTAAATTTTAAAATTTAAAAATTTAAATTTTAAAATTTAAAAATTTAAATTTTAAAATTTAAAAATTTAAATTTTAAAATTTAAAAATTTAAATACTAAATATTAAAAATTTAATTATTAAAACTTTAAATTTTAAAATTTAAAAATTTAAATACTAAATTTTAAAAATTTAAATATTAAAACTTTAAATTTTAAAATTTAAAAATTTAAATACTAAATTTTAAACATTTAATTATTAAAACGTTAAATTTTAAAATTTAAAAATTTAAATTTTAAAATTTAAAAATTTAAATTTTAAAATTTAAAAATTTAAATTTTAAAATTTAAAAATTTAAATTTTAAAATTTAAAAATTTAAATACTAAATTTTAAAAATTTAATTTCAAAACTTTAAATTTTAAAATTTAAAAATTTAAATACTAAATTTTAATAATTTAAAAATTTAAATACTCAATTTTAAAAATTTAATTAATAAAACTTTAAATTTTAAAATTTAAAAATTTAAAAATTTAAATACCAAATATTAAAAATTTAATTATTAAAACTTTAAATTTAAAAATTTAAATACTAAATTTTTAAAATTGAATTTTTAAAATTTTAAATTTTAAAATTTAAAAATTTAAATTTTAAAATTTAAAAATTTAAATTTTAAAATTTAAAAATTTAAATTATAAAATTTAAAAATTTAAATTTTAAAATTTAAAAATTTAAATTTTAAAATTTAAAAATTTAAATTTTAAAATTTAAAAATTTAAATTTTAAAATTTAAAAATTTAAATTTGAATATTTAAAAATTTAAATTCTAAAATTTAAAAATTTAAATACTAAATTTAAAAAATTTAATTATAAAAACTTTAAATTTTAAAATTTAAAAATTTAAATACTAAATTTTAAAAATTTAATTATTAAAACTTTAAATTTTAAAATTTAAAAATTTAAATACTAAATTTTAAAAATTTAAATATAAAAACTTTAAATTTTAAAATTTAAAAATTTAAATACAAAATTTTAAACATTTAATTTAGTATTTAAATTTTTAAATTTTAAAATTTAAAAATTTAAATTTGAATATTTAAAAATTTAAATTTTAAAATTTAAAAATTTAAATACTAAATTTTAAAAATTTAATTATTAAAACTTTAAATTTTAAAATTTAAAAATTTAAAAATTTAAATACTAAATTTTAAAAATTTATTTATTAAAATTTTAAATTTAAAAATTTAAAAATTTAAATACTAAATATTAAAAATTTAATTATTAAAACTTTAAATTTTAAAATTTAAAAATTTAAATTTTAAAATTTAAAAATTTAAATACTAAATTTTAAAAATTTGAATATTAAAACTTTAAATTTTAAAATTTAAAAATTTAAATTTTAAAATTTAAAAATTTAAATTTTAAAATTTAAAAATTTAAATACTAAATTTTAAAAATTTAATTTCAAAACTTTAATTTTTAAAATTTAAAAATTTAAATACTAAATTTTAATAATTTAAAAATTTAAATACTCAATTTTAAAAATTTAATTATTAAAACTTTAAATTTTAAAATTTAAAAATTTAAATACTAAATATTAAAAATTTAATTATTAAAACTTTAAATTTTAAAATTTAAAAATTTAAATTTTAAAATTTAAAAATTTAAATTTTAAAATTTAAAAATTTAAATACTAAATTTAAAAAATTTAATTATAAAAACTTTAAAGTTTAAAATTTAAAAATTTAAAAATTTAAATACTAAATTTTAAAAATTTAATTATAAAAACTTTAAATTTTAAAATTTAAAAATTTAAATACTAAATTTTAAAAATTTAAATATTAAAATTTTAAATTTTAAAATTTAAAAATTTAAAAATTTAAATACTAAATATTAAAAATTTAATTATTAAAACTTTAAATTTTAAAATTTAAAAATTTAAATACTAAATTTAAAAAATTTAATTATAAAAACTTTAAAGTTTAAAATTTAAAAATTTAAAAATTTAAATACTAAATTTTAAAAATTTAATTATTAAAACTTTAAATTTTAAAATTTAAAAATTTAAATTTTAAAATTTAAAAATTTAAATTTTAAAATTTAAAATTTAAAAATTTAAATACTAAATTTAAAAAATTTAATTATAAAAACTTTAAAGTTTAAAATTTAAAAATTTAAAAATTTAAATACTAAATTTTAAAAATTTAATTATTAAAACTTTAAATTTTAAAATTTAAAAATTTAAATACTAAATTTTAAACATTTAATTATTAAAACCTTAAATTTTAAAATTTAAAAATTTAAATTTTAAAATTTAAAAATTTAAATTTTAAAATTTAAAAATTTAAATTTTAAAATTTAAAAATTTAAATACTAAATATTAAAAATTTAATTATTAAAACTTTAAATTTTAAAATTTAAAAATTTAAATACTAAATTTTAAAAATTTAAATATTAAAACTTTAAATTTTAAAATTTAAAAATTTAAATACTAAATTTTAAACATTTAATTATTAAAACGTTAAATTTTAAAATGTAAAAATTTAAATTTTAAAATTTAAAAATTTAAATTTTAAAATTTAAAAATTTAAATTTTAAAATTTAAAAATTTAAATACTAAATTTTAAAAATTTAATTTCAAAACTTTAAATTTTAAAATTTAAAAATTTAAATACTAAATTTTAATAATTTAAAAATTTAAATACTCAATTTTAAAAATTTAATTATTAAAACTTTAAATTTTAAAATTTAAAAATTTAAAAATTTAAATACTAAATATTAAAAATTTAATTATTAAAACTTTAAATTTTAAAATTTAAAAATTTAAATTTTAAAATTTAAAAATTTAAATTTTAAAATTTAAAAATTTAAATACTAAATTTAAAAAATTTAATTATAAAAACTTTAAATTTTAAAATTTAAAAATTTAAAAATTTAAATACTAAATTTTAAAAATTTAATTATTAAAACTTTAAATTTTAAAATTTAAAAATTTAAATACTAAATTTTAAAAATTTAAATATTAAAACTTTAAATTTTAAAATTTAAAAATTTAAATACTAAATTTTAAACATTTAATTATTAAAACGTTAAATTTTAAAATTTAAAAATATAAATTTTAAAATTTAAAAATTTAAATTTTAAAATTTAAAAATTTATATACTAAATTTTAAAAATTTAATTATTAAAATTTTAAATTTAAAAATTTAAATACTAAATTTTTAAAATTGAATTTTTAAAATTTTAAATTTTAAAATTTAAAAATTTAAATTTTAAAATTTAAAAATTTAAATTATAAAATTTAAAAATTTAAATTTTAAAATTTAAAAATTTAAATTTTAAAATTTAAAAATTTAAATTTTAAAATTTAAAAATTTAAATTTGAATATTTAAAAATTTAAATTTTAAAATTTAAAAATTTAAATACTAAATTTTAAAAATTTAATTATTAAAACTTTAAATTTTAAAATTTAAAAATTTAAAAATTTAAATACTAAATTTTAAAAATTTATTTATTAAAATTTTAAATTTTAAAATTTAAAAATTTAAAAATTTAAATACTAAATATTAAAAATTTAATTATTAAAACTTTAAATTTTAAAATTTAAAAATTTAAATTTTAAAATTTAAAAATTTAAATTTTAAAATTTAAAAATTTAAATACTAAATTTAAAAAATTTAATTATAAAAACTTTAAAGTTTAAAATTTAAAAATTTAAAAATTTAAATACTAAATTTTAAAAATTTAATTATTAAAACTTTAAATTTTAAAATTTAAAAATTTAAATACTAAATTTTAAACATTTAATTATTAAAACGTTAAATTTTAAAATTTAGAAATTTAAATTTTAAAATTTAAAAATTTAAATTTTAAAATTTAAAAATTTAAATTTTAAAATTTAAAAATTTAAATACTAAATATTAAAAATTTAAATATTAAAACTTTAAATTTTAAAATTTAAAAATTTAAATACTAAATTTTAAACATTTAATTATTAAAACGTTAAATTTTAAAATTTAAAAATTTAAATTTTAAAATTTAAAAATTTAAATTTTAAAATTTAAAAATTTAAATTTTAAAATTTAAAAATTTAAATACTAAATTTTAAAAATTTAATTTCAAAACTTTAAATTTTAAAATTTAAAAATTTAAATACTAAATTTTAATAATTTAAAAATTTAAATACTCAATTTTAAAAATTTAATTATTAAAACTTTAAATTTTAAAATTTAAAAATTTAAAAATTTAAATACCAAATATTAAAAATTTAATTATTAAAACTTTAAATTTTAAAATTTAAAAATTTAAATTTTAAAATTTAAAAATTTAAATTTTAAAATTTAAAAATTTAAATACTAAATTTAAAAAATTTAATTATAAAAACTTTAAATTTTAAAATTTAAAAATTTAAAAATTGAAATACTAAATTTTAAAAATTTAATTATTAAAACTTTAAATTTTAAAATTTAAAAATTTAAATACTAAATTTTAAAAATTTAAATATTAAAACTTTAAATTTTAAAATTTAAAAATTTAAATACTAAATTTTAAACATTTAATTATTAAAACGTTAAATTTTAAAATTTAAAAATATAAATTTTAAAATTTAAAAATTTAAATACTAAATTTAAAAAATTTAATTATAAAAACTTTAAATTTTAAAATTTAAAAATTTAAAAATTTAAATACTAAATTTTAAAAATTTAATTATTAAAACTTTAAATTTTAAAATTTAAAAATTTAAATACTAAATTTAAAAAATTTAATTATAAAAACTTTAAAGTTTAAAATTTAAAAATTTAAAAATTTAAATACTAAATTTTAAAAATTTAATTATTAAAACTTTAAATTTTAAAATTTAAAAATTTAAATACTAAATTTTAAAAATTTAAATATTAAAACTTTAAATTTTAAAATTTAAAAATTTAAAAATTTAAATACTAAATATTAAAAATTTAATTATTAAAACTTTAAATTTTAAAATTTAAAAATTTAAATACTAAATTTAAAAAATTTAATTATAAAAACTTTAAAGTTTAAAATTTAAAAATTTAAAAATTTAAATACTAAATTTTAAAAATTTAATTATTAAAACTTTAAATTTTAAAATTTAAAAATTTAAATTTTAAAATTTAAAAATTTAAATTTTAAAATTTAAAAATTTAAATACTAAATTTAAAAAATTTAATTATAAAAACTTTAAAGTTTAAAATTTAAAAATTTAAAAATTTAAATACTAAATTTTAAAAATTTAATTATTAAAACTTTAAATTTTAAAATTTAAAAATTTAAATACTAAATTTTAAACATTTAATTATTAAAACCTTAAATTTTAAAATTTAAAAATTTAAATTTTAAAATTTAAAAATTTAAATTTTAAAATTTAAAAATTTAAATTTTAAAATTTAAAAATTTAAATACTAAATATTAAAAATTTAATTATTAAAACTTTAAATTTTAAAATTTAAAAATTTAAATACTAAATTTTAAAAATTTAAATATTAAAACTTTAAATTTTAAAATTTAAAAATTTAAATACTAAATTTTAAACATTTAATTATTAAAACGTTAAATTTTAAAATGTAAAAATTTAAATTTTAAAATTTAAAAATTTAAATTTTAAAATTTAAAAATTTAAATTTTAAAATTTAAAAATTTAAATACTAAATTTTAAAAATTTAATTTCAAAACTTTAAATTTTAAAATTTAAAAATTTAAATACTAAATTTTAATAATTTAAAAATTTAAATACTCAATTTTAAAAATTTAATTATTAAAACTTTAAATTTTAAAATTTAAAAATTTAAAAATTTAAATACTAAATATTAAAAATTTAATTATTAAAACTTTAAATTTTAAAATTTAAAAATTTAAATTTTAAAATTTAAAAATTTAAATTTTAAAATTTAAAAATTTAAATACTAAATTTAAAAAATTTAATTATAAAAACTTTAAATTTTAAAATTTAAAAATTTAAAAATTTAAATACTAAATTTTAAAAATTTAATTATTAAAACTTTAAATTTTAAAATTTAAAAATTTAAATACTAAATTTTAAAAATTTAAATATTAAAACTTTAAATTTTAAAATTTAAAAATTTAAATACTAAATTTTAAACATTTAATTATTAAAACGTTAAATTTTAAAATTTAAAAATATAAATTTTAAAATTTAAAAATTTAAATTTTAAAATTTAAAAATTTATATACTAAATTTTAAAAATTTAATTATTAAAATTTTAAATTTAAAAATTTAAATACTAAATTTTTAAAATTGAATTTTTAAAATTTTAAATTTTAAAATTTAAAAATTTAAATTTTAAAATTTAAAAATTTAAATTATAAAATTTAAAAATTTAAATTTTAAAATTTAAAAATTTAAATTTTAAAATTTAAAAATTTAAATTTTAAAATTTAAAAATTTAAATTTGAATATTTAAAAATTTAAATTTTAAAATTTAAAAATTTAAATACTAAATTTAAAAAATTTAATTATAAAAACTTTAAAGTTTAAAATTTAAAAATTTAAAAATTTAAATACTAAATTTTAAAAATTTAATTATTAAAACTTTAAATTTTAAAATTTAAAAATTTAAATTTTAAAATTTAAAAATTTAAATTTTAAAATTTAAAAATTTAAATACTAAATTTAAAAAATTTAATTATAAAAACTTTAAAGTTTAAAATTTAAAAATTTAAAAATTTAAATACTAAATTTTAAAAATTTAATTATTAAAACTTTAAATTTTAAAATTTAAAAATTTAAATACTAAATTTTAAACATTTAATTATTAAAACCTTAAATTTTAAAATTTAAAAATTTAAATTTTAAAATTTAAAAATTTAAATTTTAAAATTTAAAAATTTAAATTTTAAAATTTAAAAATTTAAATACTAAATATTAAAAATTTAATTATTAAAACTTTAAATTTTAAAATTTAAAAATTTAAATACTAAATTTTAAAAATTTAAATATTAAAACTTTAAATTTTAAAATTTAAAAATTTAAATACTAAATTTTAAACATTTAATTATTAAAACGTTAAATTTTAAAATGTAAAAATTTAAATTTTAAAATTTAAAAATTTAAATTTTAAAATTTAAAAATTTAAATTTTAAAATTTAAAAATTTAAATACTAAATTTTAAAAATTTAATTTCAAAACTTTAAATTTTAAAATTTAAAAATTTAAATACTAAATTTTAATAATTTAAAAATTTAAATACTCAATTTTAAAAATTTAATTATTAAAACTTTAAATTTTAAAATTTAAAAATTTAAAAATTTAAATACTAAATATTAAAAATTTAATTATTAAAACTTTAAATTTTAAAATTTAAAAATTTAAATTTTAAAATTTAAAAATTTAAATTTTAAAATTTAAAAATTTAAATACTAAATTTAAAAAATTTAATTATAAAAACTTTAAATTTTAAAATTTAAAAATTTAAAAATTTAAATACTAAATTTTAAAAATTTAATTATTAAAACTTTAAATTTTAAAATTTAAAAATTTAAATACTAAATTTTAAAAATTTAAATATTAAAACTTTAAATTTTAAAATTTAAAAATTTAAATACTAAATTTTAAACATTTAATTATTAAAACGTTAAATTTTAAAATTTAAAAATATAAATTTTAAAATTTAAAAATTTAAATTTTAAAATTTAAAAATTTATATACTAAATTTTAAAAATTTAATTATTAAAATTTTAAATTTAAAAATTTAAATACTAAATTTTTAAAATTGAATTTTTAAAATTTTAAATTTTAAAATTTAAAAATTTAAATTTTAAAATTTAAAAATTTAAATTATAAAATTTAAAAATTTAAATTTTAAAATTTAAAAATTTAAATTTTAAAATTTAAAAATTTAAATTTTAAAATTTAAAAATTTAAATTTGAATATTTAAAAATTTAAATTTTAAAATTTAAAAATTTAAATACTAAATTTAAAAAATTTAATTATAAAAACTTTAAAGTTTAAAATTTAAAACTTTAAAAATTTAAATACTAAATTTTAAAAATTTAATTATTAAAACTTTAAATTTTAAAATTTAAAAATTTAAATACTAAATTTTAAAAATTTAAATATTAAAACTTTAAATTTTAAAATTTAAAAATTTAAAAATTTAAATACTAAATATTAAAAATTTAATTATTAAAACTTTAAATTTTAAAATTTAAAAATTTAAATTTTAAAATTTAAAAATTTAAATTTTAAAATTTAAAAATTTAAATACTAAATTTAAAAAATTTAATTATAAAAACTTTAAAGTTTAAAATTTAAAAATTTAAAAATTTAAATACTAAATTTTAAAAATTTAATTATTAAAACTTTAAATTTTAAAATTTAAAAATTTAAATACTAAATTTTAAACATTTAATTATTAAAACGTTAAATTTTAAAATTTAGAAATTTAAATTTTAAAATTTAAAAATTTAAATTTTAAAATTTAAAAATTTAAATTTTAAAATTTAAAAATTTAAATACTAAATATTAAAAATTTAATTATTAAAACTTTAAATTTTAAAATTTAAAAATTTAAATCCTAAATTTTAAAAATTTAAATATTAAAACTTTAAATTTTAAAATTTAAAAATTTAAATACTAAATTTTAAACATTTAATTATTAAAACGTTAAATTTTAAAATTTAAAAATTTAAATTTTAAAATTTAAAAATTTAAATTTTAAAATTTAAAAATTTAAATTTTAAAATTTAAAAATTTAAATTTTAAAATTTAAAAATTTAAATACTAAATTTTAAAAATTTAATTTCAAAACTTTAAATTTTAAAATTTAAAAATTTAAATACTAAATTTTAATAATTTAAAAATTTAAATACTCAATTTTAAAAATTTAATTAATAAAACTTTAAATTTTAAAATTTAAAAATTTAAAAATTTAAATACCAAATATTAAAAATTTAATTATTAAAACTTTAAATTTTAAAATTTAAAAATTTAAATTTTAAAATTTAAAAATTTAAATTTTAAAATTTAAAAATTTAAATACTAAATTTAAAAAATTTAATTATAAAAACTTTAAATTTTAAAATTTAAAAATTTAAAAATTGAAATACTAAATTTTAAAAATTTAATTATTAAAACTTTAAATTTTAAAATTTAAAAATTTAAATACTAAATTTTAAAAATTTAAATATTAAAACTTTAAATTTTAAAATTTAAAAATTTAAATACTAAATTTTAAACATTTAATTATTAAAACGTTAAATTTTAAAATTTAAAAATATAAATTTTAAAATTTAAAAATTTAAATACTAAATTTAAAAAATTTAATTATAAAAACTTTAAATTTTAAAATTTAAAAATTTAAAAATTTAAATACTAAATTTTAAAAATTTAATTATTAAAACTTTAAATTTTAAAATTTAAAAATTTAAATACTAAATTTTAAAAATTTAAATATTAAAACTTTAAATTTTAAAATTTAATAATTTAAATATTAAATTTTAAAAATTTGAATATTAAAACTTTAAATTTTAAAATTTAAAAATTTAAATACTAAATTTTAAAAATTTAATTATTAAAACGTTAAATTTTAAATACTAAATTTTAATAATTTAAAAATATAAATACTCAATTTTAAAAATTTAATTATTAAAACTTTAAATTTAAAAATTTAAAAATTTAAATTTTAAAATTTAAAAATTTAAAATTTAAAACTTTAAATTTTAAAATTTAAAAATTTAAATACTAAATTTTAAAAATTTAATTTCAAAACTTTAAATTTTAAAATTTAAAAATTTAAATACTAATTTAATAATTTAAAAATTTAAATACTCAATTTTAAAAATTTAATTATTAAAACTTTAAATTTTAAAATTTAAAAATTTAAAAATTTAAATACTAAATATTAAAAATTTAAATATTAAAACTTTAAATTTTAAAATTTAAAAATTTAAATACTAAATTTTAAACATTTAATTATTAAAACGTTAAATTTTAAAATTTAAAAATATAAATTTTAAAATTTAAATATTTAAATTTTAAAATTTAAAAATTTATTACTAAATTTTAAAAATTTAATTATTAAAACTTTAAATTTAAAACTTTAAATACTAAATTTTTAAAATTGAATTTTTAAAATTTTAAATTTTAAAATTTAAAAATTTAAATTTTAAAATTTAAAAATTTAAATTATAAAATTTAAAAATTTAAATTTTAAAATTTAAAAATTTAAAAATTTAAATACTAAATTTTAAAAATTTATTTATTAAAATTTTAAATTTTAAAATTTAAAAATTTAAAAATTTAAATACTAAATATTAAAAATTTAATTATTAAAACTTTAAATTTTAAAATTTAAAAATTTAAATTTTAAAATTTAAAAATTTAAATACTAAATTTTAAAAATTTGAATATTAAAACTTTAAATTTTAAAATTTAAAAATTTAAATTTTAAAATTTAAAAATTTAAATTTTAAAATTTAAAAATTTAAATACTAAATTTTAAAAATTTAATTTCAAAACTTTAATTTTTAAAATTTAAAAATTTAAATACTAAATTTTAATAATTTAAACATTTAAATACTCAATTTTAAAAATTTAATTATTAAAACTTTAAATTTTAAAATTTAAAAATTTAAATACTAAATATTAAAAATTTAATTATTAAAACTTTAAATTTTAAAATTTAAAAATTTAAATTTTAAAATTTAAAAATTTAAATTTTAAAATTTAAAAATTTAAATACTAAATTTAAAAAATTTAATTATAAAAACTTTAAAGTTTAAAATTTAAAAATTTAAAAATTTAAATACTAAATTTTAAAAATTTAATTATTAAAACTTTAAATTTTAAAATTTAAAAATTTAAATACTTAATTTTAAAAATTTAAATATTAAAACTTTAAATTTTAAAATTTAAAAATTTAAAAATTTAAATACTAAATATTAAAAATTTAATTATTAAAACTTTAAATTTTAAAATTTAAAAATTTAAATTTTAAAATTTAAAAATTTAAATTTTAATATTTAAAAATTTAAATACTAAATTTAAAAAATTTAATTATAAAAACTTTAAAGTTTAAAATTTAAAAATTTAAAAATTTAAATACTAAATTTTAAAAATTTAATTATTAAAACTTTAAATTTTAAAATTTAAAAATTTAAATACTAAATTTTAAACATTTAATTATTAAAACGTTAAATTTTAAAATTTAAAAATTTAAATTTTAAAATTTAAAAATTTAAATTTTTAAATTTATAAATTTAAATTTTAAAATTTAAAAATTTAAATTTTAAAATTTAAAAATTTAAATACTAAATATTAAAAATTTAATTATTAAAACTTTAAATTTTAAAATTTAAAAATTTAAATACTAAATTTTAAAAATTTAAATATTAAAACTTTAAATTTTAAAATTTAAAAATTTAAATACTAAATTTTAAACATTTAATTATTAAAACGTTAAATTTTAAAATTTAAAAATTTAAATTTTAAAATTTAAAAATTTAAATTTTAAAATTTAAAAATTTAAATACTAAATTTTAAAAATTTAATTTCAAAACTTTAAATTTTAAAATTTAAAAATTTAAATACTAAATTTTAATAATTTAAAAATTTAAATACTCAATTTTAAAAATTTAATTATTAAAACTTTAAATTTTAAAATTTAAAAATTTAAAAATTTAAATACTAAATATTAAAAATTTAGTTATTAAAACTTTAAATTTTAAAATTTAAAAATTTAAATTTTAAAATTTAAAAATTTAAATTTTAAAATTTAAAAATTTAAATTTTAAAATTTAAAAATTTAAATACTAAATTTAAAAAATTTAATTATAAAAACTTTAAATTTTAAAATTTAAAAATTTAAAAATTTAAATACTAAATTTTAAAAATTTAATTATTAAAACTTTAAATTTTAAAATTTAAAAATTTAAATACTAAATTTTAAAAATTTAAATATTAAAACTTTAAATTTTAAAATTTAAAAATTTAAATACTAAATTTTAAACATTTAATTATTAAAACGTTAAATTTTAAAATTTAAAAATATAAATTTTAAAATTTAAAAATTTAAATTTTAAAATTTAAAAATTTATATACTAAATTTTAAAAATTTAATTATTAAAACTTTAAATTTAAAAATTTAAATACTAAATTTTTAAAATTGAATTTTTAAAATTTTAAATTTTAAAATTTAAAAATTTAAATTATAAAATTTAAAAATTTAAAATTTAAAATTTAAAAATTTAAATTTTAAAATTTAAAAATTTAAATTTTAAAATTTAAAAATTTAAATTTGAATATTTAAAAATTTAAATTCTAAAATTTAAAAATTTAAATACTAAATTTAAAAAATTTAATTATAAAAACTTTAAATTTTAAAATTTAAAAATTTAAATACTAAATTTTAAAAATTTAATTATTAAAACTTTAAATTTTAAAATTTAAAAATTTAAATACTAAATTTTAAAAATTTAAATATAAAAACTTTAAATTTTAAAATTTAAATTTTAAAATTTAAAAATTTAAATTTGAATATTTAAAAATTTAAATTTTAAAATTTAAAAATTTAAATACTAAATTTTAAAAATTTAATTATTAAAACTTTAAATTTTAAAATTTAAAAATTTAAAAATTTAAATACTAAATTTTAAAAATTTATTTATTAAAATTTTAAATTTTAAAATTTAAAAATTTAAAAATTTAAATACTAAATATTAAAAATTTAATTATTAAAACTTTAAATTTTAAAATTTAAAAATTTAAATTTTAAAATTTAAAAATTTAAATACTAAATTTTAAAAATTTGAATATTAAAACTTTAAATTTTAAAATTTAAAAATTTAAATTTTAAAATTTAAAAATTTAAATTTTAAAATTTAAAAATTTAAATACTAAATTTTAAAAATTTAATTTCAAAACTTTAATTTTTAAAATTTAAAAATTTAAATACTAAATTTTAATAATTTAAAAATTTAAATACTCAATTTTAAAAATTTAATTATTAAAACTTTAAATTTTAAAATTTAAAAATTTAAAAATTTAAATACTAAATATTAAAAATTTAATTATTAAAACTTTAAATTTTAAAATTTAAAAATTTAAATTTTAAAATTTAAAAATTTAAATTTTAAAATTTAAAAATTTAAATACTAAATTTAAAAAATTTAATTATAAAAACTTTAAAGTTTAAAATTTAAAAATTTAAATACTAAATTTTAAAAATTTAATTATTAAAACTTTAAATTTTAAAATTTAAAAATTTAAATACTAAATTTTAAAAATTTAAATATTAAAACTTTAAATTTTAAAATTTAAAAATTTAAAAATTTAAATACTAAATATTAAAAATTTAATTATTAAAACTTTAAATTTTAAAATTTAAAAATTTAAATACTAAATTTAAAAAATTTAATTATAAAAACTTTAAAGTTTTAAATTTAAAAATTTAAAAATTTAAATACTAAATTTTAAAAATTTAATTATTAAAACTTTAAATTTTAAAATTTAAAAATTTAAATTTTAAAATTTAAAAATTTAAATTTTAAAATTTAAAAATTTAAATACTAAATTTAAAAAATTTAATTATAAAAACTTTAAAGTTTAAAATTTAAAAATTTAAAAATTTAAATACTAAATTTTTAAAATTGAATTTTTAAAATTTTAAATTTTAAAATTTAAAAATTTAAATTTTAAAATTTAAAAATTTAAATTATAAAATTTAAAAATTTAAAATTTAAAATTTAAAAATTTAAATTTTAAAATTTAAAAATTTAAATTTTAAAATTTAAAAATTTAAATTTGAATATTTAAAAATTTAAATTCTAAAATTTAAAAATTTAAATACTAAATTTAAAAAATTTAATTATAAAAACTTTAAATTTTAAAATTTAAAAATTTAAATACTAAATTTTAAAAATTTAATTATTAAAACTTTAAATTTTAAAATTTAAAAATTTAAATACTAAATTTTAAAAATTTAAATATAAAAACTTTAAATTTTAAAATTTAAATTTTAAAATTTAAAAATTTAAATTTGAATATTTAAAAATTTAAATTTTAAAATTTAAAAATTTAAATACTAAATTTTAAAAATTTAATTATTAAAACTTTAAATTTTAAAATTTAAAAATTTAAAAATTTAAATACTAAATTTTAAAAATTTATTTATTAAAATTTTAAATTTTAAAATTTAAAAATTTAAAAATTTAAATACTAAATATTAAAAATTTAATTATTAAAACTTTAAATTTTAAAATTTAAAAATTTAAATTTTAAAATTTAAAAATTTAAATACTAAATTTTAAAAATTTGAATATTAAAACTTTAAATTTTAAAATTTAAAAATTTAAATTTTAAAATTTAAAAATTTAAATTTTAAAATTTAAAAATTTAAATACTAAATTTTAAAAATTTAATTTCAAAACTTTAATTTTTAAAATTTAAATACTAAATTTTAATAATTTAAAAATTTAAATACTCAATTTTAAAAATTTAATTATTAAAACTTTAAATTTAAAAATTTAAAAATTTAAAAATTTAAATACTAAATATTAAAAATTTAATTATTAAAACTTTAAATTTTAAAATTTAAAAATTTAAATTTTAAAATTTAAAAATTTAAATTTTAAAATTTAAAAATTTAAATACTAAATTTAAAAAATTTAATTATAAAAACTTTAAAGTTTAAAATTTAAAAATTTAAATACTAAATTTTAAAAATTTAATTATTAAAACTTTAAATTTTAAAATTTAAAAATTTAAATACTAAATTTTAAAAATTTAAATATTAAAACTTTAAATTTTAAAATTTAAAAATTTAAAAATTTAAATACTAAATATTAAAAATTTAATTATTAAAACTTTAAATTTTAAAATTTAAAAATTTAAATACTAAATTTAAAAAATTTAATTATAAAAACTTTAAAGTTTTAAATTTAAAAATTTAAAAATTTAAATACTAAATTTTAAAAATTTAATTATTAAAACTTTAAATTTTAAAATTTAAAAATTTAAATTTTAAAATTTAAAAATTTAAATTTTAAAATTTAAAAATTTAAATACTAAATTTAAAAAATTTAATTATAAAAACTTTAAAGTTTAAAATTTAAAAATTTAAAAATTTAAATACTAAATATTAAAAATTTAATTATTAAAACTTTAAATTTTAAAATTTAAAAATTTAAATTTTAAAATTTAAAAATTTAAATACTAAATTTTAAAAATTTGAATATTAAAACTTTAAATTTTAAAATTTAAAAATTTAAATTTTAAAATTTAAAAATTTAAATTTTAAAATTTAAAAATTTAAATACTAAATTTTAAAAATTTAATTTCAAAACTTTAATTTTTAAAATTTATAAATTTAAATACTAAATTTTAATAATTTAAAAATTTAAATACTCAATTTTAAAAATTTAATTATTAAAACTTTAAATTTTAAAATTTAAAAATTTAAAAATTTAAATACTAAATATTAAAAATTTAATTATTAAAACTTTAAATTTTAAAATTTAAAAATTTAAATTTTAAAATTTAAAAATTTAAATTTTAAAATTTAAAAATTTAAATACTAAATTTAAAAAATTTAATTATAAAAACTTTAAAGTTTAAAATTTAAAAATTTAAAAATTTAAATACTAAATTTTAAAAATTTAATTATTAAAACTTTAAATTTTAAAATTTAAAAATTTAAATACTAAATTTTAAAAATTTAAATATTAAAACTTTAAATTTTAAAATTTAAAAATTTAAAAATTTAAATACTAAATATTAAAATTTTAATTATTAAAACTTTAAATTTTAAAATTTAAAAATTTAAATACTAAATTTAAAAAATTTAATTATAAAAACTTTAAAGTTTAAAATTTAAAAATTTAAAAATTTAAATACTAAATTTTAAAAATTTAATTATTAAAACTTTAAATTTTAAAATTTAAAAATTTAAATTTTAAAATTTAAAAATTTAAATTTTAAAATTTAAAAATTTAAATACTAAATTTAAAAAATTTAATTATAAAAACTTTAAAGTTTAAAATTTAAAAATTTAAAAATTTAAATACTAAATTTTAAAAATTTAATTATTAAAACTTTAAATTTTAAAATTTAAAAATTTAAATACTAAATTTTAAACATTTAATTATTAAAACGTTAAATTTTAAAATTTAAAAATTTAAATTTTAAAATTTAAAAATTTAAATTTTAAAATTTAAAAATTTATATTTTAAAATTTAAAAATTTAAATACTAAATATTAAAAATTTAATTATTAAAACTTTAAATTTTAAAATTTAAAAATTTAAATACTAAATTTTAAAAATTTAAATATTAAAACTTTAAATTTTAAAATTTAAAAATTTAAATACTAAATTTTAAACATTTAATTATTAAAACGTTAAATTTTAAAATTTAAAAATTTAAATTTTAAAATTTAAAAATTTAAATTTTAAAATTTAAAAATTTAAATTTTAAAATTTAAAAATTTAAATACTAAATTTTAAACATTTATTTATTAAAACGTTAAATTTTAAAATTTAAAAATTTATATACTAAATTTTAAAAATTTAATTATTAAAACTTTAAATTTAAAAATTTAAACACTAAATTTTTAAAATTGAATTTTTAAAATTTTAAATTTTAAAATTTAAAAATTTAAATTTTAAAATTTAAAAATTTAAATTATAAAATTTAAAAATTTAAATTTTAAAATTTAAAAATTTAAATTTTAAAATTTAAAAATTTAAATTTTTAAATTTAAAAATTTAAATTTTAAAATTTAAAAATTTAAATTTGAATATTTAAAAATTTAAATTTTAAAATTTAAAAATTTAAATACTAAATTTTAAAAATTTAATTATTAAAACTTTAAATTTTAAAATTTAAAAATTTAAAAATTTAAATACTAAATTTTAAAAATTTATTTATTAAAATTTTAAATTTTAAATTTTAAAATTTAAAAATTTAAAAATTTAAATACTAAATATTAAAAATTTAATAATTAAAACTTTAAATTTTAAAATTTAAAAATTTAAATTTTAAAATTTAAAAATTTAAATACTAAATTTTAAAAATTTATTTATTAAAATTTTAAATTTTAAATTTTAAAATTTAAAAATTTAAAAATTTAAATACTAAATTTTAAAAATTTAATTATTAAAACTTTAAATTTTAAAATTTAAAAATTTAAATACTAAATTTTAAACATTTAATTATTAAAACGTTAAATTTTAAAATTTAAAAATTTAAATTTTAAAATTTAAAAATTTAAATTTTAAAATTTAAAAATTTAAATTTTAAAATTTAAAAATTTAAATTTTAAAATTTAAAAATTTAAATACTAAATATTAAAAATTTAATTATTAAAACTTTAAATTTTAAAATTTAAAAATTTAAATACTAAATTTTAAAAATTTAAATATTAAAACTTTAAATTTTAAAATTTAAAAATTTAAATACTAAATTTTAAACATTTAATTATTAAAACGTTAAATTTTAAAATTTAAAAATTTAAATTTTAAAATTTAAAAATTTAAATTTTAAAATTTAAAAATTTAAATTTTAAAATTTAAAAATTTAAATACTAAATTTTAAAAATTTAATTTCAAAACTTTAAATTTTAAAATTTAAAAATTTAAATACTAAATTTTAATAATTTAAAAATTTAAATACTCAATTTTAAAAATTTAATTATTAAAACTTTAAATTTTAAAATTTAAAAATTTAAAAATTTAAATACTAAATATTAAAAATTTAATTATTAAAACTTTAAATTTTAAAATTTAAAAATTTAAATTTTAAAATTTAAAAATTTAAATTTTAAAATTTAAAAATTTAAATACTAAATTTTAAACATTTATTTATTAAAACGTTAAATTTTAAAATTTAAAAATATAAATTTTAAAATTTAAAAATTTAAATTTTAAAATTTAAAAATTTATATACTAAATTTTAAAAATTTAATTATTAAAACTTTAAATTTAAAAATTTAAATACTAAATTTTTAAAATTGAATTTTTAAAATTTTAAATTTTAAAATTTAAAAATTTAAATTTTAAAATTTAAAAATTTAAATTATAAAATTTAAAAATTTAAATTTTAAAATTTAAATATTTAAATTTTAAAATTTAAAAATTTAAATTTTAAAATTTAAAAATTTAAATTTTAAAATTTAAAAATTTAAATTTGAATATTTAAAAATTTAAATTTTAAAATTTAAAAATTTAAATACTAAATTTTAAAAATTTAATTATTAAAACTTTAAATTTTAAAATTTAAAAATTTAAAAATTTAAATACTAAATTTTAAAAATTTATTTATTAAAATTTTAAATTTTAAATTTTAAAATTTAAAAATTTAAAAATTTAAATACTAAATATTAAAAATTTAATTATTAAAACTTTAAATTTTAAAATTTAAAAATTTAAATTTTAAAATTTAAAAATTTAAATACTAAATTTTAAAAATTTGAATATTAAAACTTTAAATTTTAAATTTAAAAATTTAAATTTTAAAATTTAAAAATTTAAATTTTAAAATTTAAAAATTTAAATACTAAATTTTAAAAATTTAATTTCAAAACTTTAATTTTTAAAATTTAAAAATTTAAATACTAAATTTTAATAATTTAAACATTTAAATACTCAATTTTAAAAATTTAATTATTAAAACTTTAAATTTTAAAATTTAAAAATTTAAAAATTTAAAAACTAAATATTAAAAATTTAATTATTAAAACTTTAAATTTTAAAATTTAAAAATTTAAATTTTAAAATTTAAAAATTTAAATTTTAAAATTTAAAAATTTAAATTTTAAAATTTAAAAATTTAAATACTAAATTTAAAAAATTTAATTATAAAAACTTTAAAGTTTAAAATTTAAAAATTTAAAAATTTAAATACTAAATTTTAAAAATTTAATTATTAAACCTTTAAATTTTAAAATTTAAAAATTTAAAAATTTAAATACTAAATATTAAAAATTTAATTATTAAAACTTTAAATTTTAAAATTTAAAAATTTAAATACTAAATTTTAAAAATTTAAATATTAAAACTTTAAATTTTAAAATTTAAAAATTTAAATACTAAATTTTAAACATTTAATTATTAAAACGTTAAATTTTAAAATTTAAAAATATAAATTTTAAAATTTAAAAATTTAAATTTTAAAATTTAAAAATTTATATACTAAATTTTAAAAATTTAATTATTAAAACTTTAAATTTTAAAATTTAAAAATTTAAAAATTTAAATACTAAATTTTAAAAATTTATTTATTAAAATTTTAAATTTTAAATTTTAAAATTTAAAAATTTAAAAATTTAAATACTAAATATTAAAAATTTAATTATTAAAACTTTAAATTTTAAAATTTAAAAATTTAAATTTTAAAATTTAAAAATTTAAATACTAAATTTTAAAAATTTGAATATTAAAACTTTAAATTTTAAAATTTAAAAATTTAAATTTTAAAATTTAAAAATTTAAATTTTAAAATTTAAAAATTTAAATTTTAAAATTTAAAAATTTAAATTTTAAAATTTAAAAATTTAAATACTAAATTTTAAAAATTTAATTTCAAAACTTTAATTTTTAAAATTTAAAAATTTAAATACTAAATTTTAATAATTTAAACATTTAAATACTCAATTTTAAAAATTTAATTATTAAAACTTTAAATTTTAAAATTTAAAAATTTAAAAATTTAAAAACTAAATATTAAAAATTTAATTATTAAAACTTTAAATTTTAAAATTTAAAAATTTAAATTTTAAAATTTAAAAATTTAAATTTAAAAATTTAAAAATTTAAATACTAAATTTAAAAAATTTAATTATAAAAACTTTAAAGTTTAAAATTTAAAAATTTAAAAATTTAAATACTAAATTTTAAAAATTTAATTATTAAAACTTTAAATTTTAAAATTTAAAAATTTAAATTTTAAAATTTAAAAATTTAAATTTTAAAATTTAAAAATTTAAATTTTAAAATTTAAAAATTTAAATACTAAATTTAAAAAATTTAATTATAAAAACTTTAAAGTTTAAAATTTAAAAATTTAAAAATTTAAATACTAAATTTTAAAAATTTAATTATTAAAACTTTAAATTTTAAAATTTAAAAATTTAAATACTAAATTTTAAAAATTTAAATATTAAACCTTTAAATTTTAAAATTTAAAAATTTAAAAATTTAAATACTAAATATTAAAAATTTAATTATTAAAACTTTAAATTTTAAAATTTAAAAATTTAAATACTAAATTTTAAAAATTTAAATATTAAAACTTTAAATTTTAAAATTTAAAAATTTAAATACTAAATTTTAAACATTTAATTATTAAAACGTTAAATTTTAAAATTTAAAAATATAAATTTTAAAATTTAAAAATTTAAATTTTAAAATTTAAAAATTTATATACTAAATTTTAAAAATTTAATTATTAAAACTTTAAATTTTAAAATTTAAAAATTTAAAAATTTAAATACTAAATTTTAAAAATTTATTTATTAAAATTTTAAATTTTAAATTTTAAAATTTAAAAATTTAAAAATTTAAATACTAAAT